>NW_027617309.1:0-127200 GCF_964187855.1 Myxine glutinosa | reverse complement strand
TTTCCTGCACCAACACAAGTGCGAAAAGTGGTTTTTCAACACTAACACAAGGGCGAAAAGTGGTTTTTCAACACTAACACAAGTGCGAAAAGTGGTTTTTCCACATTAATACAAGTGCAAAAGTGGTTTCCTGCACCAACACAAGTGCGAAAAGTGGTTTTTCAACACTAACACAAGTGCGAAAAGTGGTTTTTCAACACCAACACAAGTGCGAAAAGTGTTTTTTCCACTCTAATACAAGTGCAAAAAGTGGTTTCCTGCACCAACACAAGTGGGAAAAGTGGTTTTACAACACTAACACAAGTGCGAAAAGTGGTTTTTCAACAATAACACAAGTGCGAAAAGTGGTTTTTCAACACTAACACAAGTGCGAAAAGTGGTTTTTCCACACTAATACATAGTGCAAAAGTGGTTTCCTGCACCAACACAAGTGCGAAAAGTGGTTTTTCAACACTAACACAAGTGCGAAAAGTGGTTTTTCAACACCATCACAAGTGCAAAAGTGTTTTTTCCACACTAATACAAGTGCAAAAGTGGTTTCCTGCACCAACACAAGTGCGAAAAGTGGTTTTTCAACACTAACACAAGTGCGAAAAGTTGTTTTTCAACACTAACACAAGTGCGAAAAGTGGATTTTCAACACTATCACAAGTGCAAAAAGTGTTTTTTCCACACTAATAAAAGTGCAAAAGTGGTTTCCTGCACCACACAAGTGCGAAAAGTGGTTTTTCAACACTAACACAAGTGCGAAAAGTGGTTTTTCAACACTAATACAAGTGCGAAAAGTGGTTTTTCCACACTAATACAAGTGCAAAAGTGGTTTTTCCACACTAATACAAGTGCAAAAGTGGTTTCCTGTACCAACACAAGTGCGAAAAGTCATTTTTCAACACTAACACAAGTGCGAAAAGTGGGTTTTTCAACACCATCACAAGTGCAAAAAGTGTTTTTTCCACACCAATTACAAGTGCAAAAGTGGTTTCCTGCACCAACACAAGTGCGAAAAGTGGTTTTTCAACACTAACACAAGTGCGAAAAGTGGTTTTTCAACACTAACACAAGTGCGAAAAGTGTTTTTTCCACACTAATACAAGTGCCAAAGTGGTTTCCTGCACCAACACAAGTGCGAAAAGTGGTTTTTCAACACTAACACAAGTGCGAAAAGTGGTTTTTCAACACTAACACAAGTGCGAAAAGTGGTTTTTCAACACTAACACAAGTGAGAAAAGTGGTTTTTCCACACTAATACAAGTGCAAAAGTGGTTTCCTGCACCAACACAAGTGCGAAAAGTGGTTTTACAACACTAACACAAGTGCAAAACGTGGTTTTTCAACACTATCACAAGTGCAAAAAGTGTTTTTTCCACACTAATACAAGTGCAAAAGTGGTTTCCTGCACCAACACAAGTGCGAAAAGTGGTTTTTCAACACTAACACAAGTGCGAAAAGTGGTTTTTCAACACTAACACAAGTGCGAAAAGTGGATTTTCAACACTATCACAAGTGCAAAAAGTGTTTTTTCCACACTAATACAAGTGCAAAAGTGGTTTCCTGCACCAACACAAGTGCGAAAAGTGGTTTTTCAACACTAACACAAGTGCGAAAAGTGGTTTTTCAACACTAACACAAGTGCGAAAAGTGTTTTTTCCACACTAATATAAGTGCAAAAGTGGTTTCCTGCACCAACACAAGTGCGAAAAGTGGTTTTTCAACACTAACGCAAGTGCGAAAAGTGGTTTTTCAACACTATCACAAGTGCAAAAAGTGTTTTTGCCACACTAATACAAGTGCAAAAGTGGTTTCCTGCACCAACACAAGTGCGAAAAGTGGTTTTTCAACACTAACACAAGTGCGAAAAGTGGTTTTTCAACACTAACACAAGTGCGAAAAGTGTTTTTTCCACACTAATACAAGTGCAAAAGTGGTTTCCTGCATCAACACAAGTGCGAAAAGTGGTTTTTCAACACTAACACAAGTGTGAAAAGTGGTTTTTCAACACTAACACAAGTGCAAAAAGTGTTTTTTCCACACTAATACAAGTGCAAAAGTGGTTTCCTGCACCAACACAAGTGCGAAAAGTGGTTTTTCAACACTAACACAAGTGCGAAAAGTGGTTTTTCAACACTAACACAAGTGCGAAAAGTGATTTTTCAACACTAACACAAGTGCGAAAAGTGTTTTTTCCACACTAATACAAGTGGAAAAGTGGTTTCCTGCACCAACACAAGTGCGAAAAGTGGTTTTTCAACAGTAACACAAGTGCAAAAAGTGGTTTTCAACACTAACACAAGTGCGAAAAGTGTTTTTTCCACACTAATACAAGTGCAAAAGTGGTTTCCTGCACCAACACAAGTGGGAAAAGTGGTTTTACAACACTAACACAAGTGCGAAAAGTGGTTTTTTCAACAATAACACAAGTGCGAAAAGTGGTTTTTCAACACTAACACAAGTGCGAAAAGTGGTTTTTCCACACTAATACAAGTGCAAAAGTGGTTTCCTGCACCAACACAAGTGCGAAAAGTGGTTTTTCAACACTAACACAAGTGCGAAAAGTGGTTTTTCAACACCATCACAAGTGCAAAAAGTGTTTTTTCCACACTAATACAAGTGCAAAAGTGGTTTCCTGCACCAACACAAGTGCGAAAAGTGGTTTTTCAACACTAACACAAGTGCGAAAAGTTGTTTTTCAACACTAACACAAGTGTGAAAAGTGGATTTTCAACACTATCACAAGTGCAAAAAGTGTTTTTTCCACACTAATAAAAGTGCAAAAGTGGTTTCCTGCACCAACACAAGTGTGAAAAGTGGTTTTTCAACACTAACACAAGTGCGAAAAGTGGTTTTTCAACACTAATACAAGTGCGAAAAGTGGTTTTTCCATACTAATACAAGTGCAAAAGTGGTTTTTCCACACTAATACAAGTGCAAAAGTGGTTTCCTGCACCAACACAAGTGCGAAAAGTCATTTTTCAACACTAACACAAGTGCGAAAAGTGGTTTTTCAACACCATCACAAGTGCAAAAAGTGTTTTTTCCACACCAATACAAGTGCAAAAGTGGTTTCCTGCACCAACACAAGTGCGAAAAGTGGTTTTTCAACACTAACACAAGTGCGAAAAGTGGTTTTTCAACACTAACACAAGTGCGAAAAGTGTTTTTTCCACACTAATACAAGTGCCAAAGTGGTTTCCTGCACCAACACAAGTGCGAAAAGTGGTTTTTCAACACTAACACAAGTGCGAAAAGTGGTTTTTCAACACTAACACAAGTGCGAAAAGTGGTTTTTCAACACTAACACAAGTGAGAAAAGTGGTTTTTCCACACTAATACAAGTGCAAAAGTGGTTTCCTGCACCAACACAAGTGCGAAAAGTGGTTTTACAACACTAACACAAGTGCAAAACGTGGTTTTTCAACACTATCACAAGTGCAAAAAGTGTTTTTTCCACACTAATACAAGTGCAAAAGTGGTTTCCTGCACCAACACAAGTGCGAAAAGTGGTTTTTCAACACTAACACAAGTGCGAAAAGTGGTTTTTCAACACTAACACAAGTGCGAAAAGTGGATTTTCAACACTATCACAAGTGCAAAAAGTGTTTTTTCCACACTAATACAAGTGCAAAAGTGGTTTCCTGCACCAACACAAGTGCGAAAAGTGGTTTTTCAACACTAACACAAGTGCGAAAAGTGTTTTTTCCACACTAATATAAGTGCAAAAGTGGTTTCCTGCACCAACACAAGTGCGAAAAGTGGTTTTTCAACACTAACGCAAGTGCGTAAAGTGGTTTTTCAACACTATCACAAGTGCAAAAAGTGTTTTTGCCACACTAATACAAGTGCAAAAGTGGTTTCCTGCACCAACACAAGTGCGAAAAGTGGTTTTTCAACACTAACACAAGTGCGAAAAGTGGTTTTTCAACACTAACAGAAGTGCGAAAAGTGTTTTTTCCACACTAATACAAGTGCAAAAGTGGTTTCCTGCATCAACACAAGTGCGAAAAGTGGTTTTTCAACACTAACACAAGTGTGAAAAGTGGTTTTTCAACACTAACACAAGTGCAAAAAGTGTTTTTTCCACACTAATACAAGTGCAAAAGTGGTTTCCTGCACCAACACAAGTGCGAAAAGTGGTTTTTCAACACTAACACAAGTGCGAAAAGTGGTTTTTTAACACTATCACAAGTGCAAAAAGTGTTTTTTCCACACTAATACAAGTGCAAAAGTGGTTTCCTGCACCAACACAAGTGCGAAAAGTGATTTTTCAACACTAACACAAGTGCGGAAAGTGGTTTTTCAACACTATCACAAGTGCAAAAAGTGTTTTTTCTACACTAATAGAAGTGCAAAAGTGGTTTCCTGCACCAACACAAGTGCAAAAAGTGGTTTTTCAACACTAACACAAGTGCGACAAGTGGTTTTTCAACACTAACACAAGTGCGAAAAGTGTTTTTTCCACACTAATACAAGTGGAAAAGTGGTTTCCTGCACCAACACAAGTGCGAAAAGTGGTTTTTCAACACTAACACAAGTGCAAAAAGTGGTTTTTCAACACTAACACAAGTGCGAAAAGTGTTTTTTCCACACTAATACAAGTGCAAAAGTGGTTTCCTGCACCAACACAAGTGGGAAAAGTGGTTTTACAACACTAACACAAGTGCGAAAAGTGGTTTTTCAACAATAACACAAGTGCGAAAAGTGGTTTTTCAACACTAACACAAGTGCGAAAAGTGGTTTTTCCACACTAATACAAGTGCAAAAGTGGTTTCCTGCACCAACACAAGTGCGAAAAGTGGTTTTTCAACACTAACACAAGTGCGAAAAGTGGTTTTTCAACACCATCACAAGTGCAAAAAGTGTTTTTTCCACACTAATACAAGTGCAAAAGTGGTTTCCTGCACCAACACAAGTGCGAAAAGTGGTTTTTCAACACTAACACAAGTGCGAAAAGTTGTTTTTCAACACTAACACAAGTGCGAAAAGTGGATTTTCAACACTATCACAAGTGCAAAAAGTGTTTTTTCCACACTAATAAAAGTGCAAAAGTGGTTTCCTGCACCAACACAAGTGCGAAAAGTGGTTTTTCAACACTAACACAAGTGCGAAAAGTGGTTTTTCAACACTAATACAAGTGTGAAAAGTGGTTTTCCACACTAATACAAGTGCAAAAGTGGTTTTTCCACACTAATACAAGTGCAAAAGTGGTTTCCTGCACCAACACAAGTGCAAAAAGTCATTTTTCAACACTAACACAAGTGCGAAAAGTGGTTTTTCAACACCATCACAAGTGCAAAAAGTGTTTTTTCCACACTAATACAAGTGCAAAAGTGGTTTCCTGCACCAACACAAGTGCGAAAAGTGGTTTTTCAACACTAACACAAGTGCGAAAAGTGGTTTTTCAACACTAACACAAGTGCGAAAAGTGTTTTTTCCACACTAATACAAGTGCCAAAGTGGTTTCCTGCACCAACACAAGTGCGAAAAGTGGTTTTTCAACACAAACACAAGTGCGAAAAGTGGTTTTTCAACACTAACACAAGTGCGAAAAGTGGTTTTTCAACACTAACACAAGTGCGAAAAGTGGTTTTTCAACACTATCACAAGTGCAAAAAGTGTTTTTTTCCACACTAATACAAGTGCAAAAGTGGTTTCCTGCACCAACACAAGTGCAAAAAGTGGTTTTTCAACACTAACACAAGTGCGAAAAGTGGTTTTTCAACACTAACACAAGTGCGAAAAGTGGTTTTTCAACACTATCACAAGTGCAAAAAGTGTTTTTTCCACACTAATACAAGTGCAAAAGTGGTTTCCTGCACCAACACAAGTGCGAAAAGTGGTTTTTCAACACTAACACAAGTGCGAAAAGTGGTTTTTCAACACTAACACAAGTACGAAAAGTGGTTTTTCCACACTAATACAAGTGCAAAAGTGGTTTCCTGCACCAACACAAGTGCGAAAAGTGGTTTTTCAACACTAACACAAGTGCAAAAAGTGGTTTTTCAACACTATCACAAGTGCAAAAAGTGTTTTCTCCACACTAATACAAGTGCAAAAGTGGTTTTCTGCACCAACACAAGTGCGAAAAGTGGTTTTTCCACACTAATACAAGTGCAAAAGTGGTTTCCTGCACCAACACAAGTGCAAAAAGTGGTTTTTCAACACTAACACAAGTGCGACAAGTGGTTTTTCAACACTAACACAAGTGCGAAAAGTGTTTTTTCCACACTAATACAAGTGGAAAAGTGGTTTCCTGCACCAACACAAGTGCGAAAAGTGGTTTTTCAACACTAACACAAGTGCAAAAAGTCGTTTTTCAACACTAACACAAGTGCGAAAAGTGTTTTTTCCACACTAATACAAGTGCAAAAGTGGTTTCCTGCACCAACACAAGTGGGAAAAGTGGTTTTACAACACTAACACAAGTGCGAAAAGTGGTTTTTCAACAATAACACAAGTGTGAAAAGTGGTTTTTCAACACTAACACAAGTGCGAAAAGTGGTTTTTCCACACTAATACAAGTGCAAAAGTGGTTTCCTGCACCAACACAAGTGCGAAAAGTGGTTTTTCAACACTAACACAAGTGCGAAAAGTGGTTTTTCAACACTAACACAAGTGCAAAAAGTGGTTTTTCAACACTATCACAAGTGCAAAAAGTGTTTTTTCCACACTAATACAAGTGCAAAAGTGGTTTCCTGCACCAACACAAGTGCGAAAAGTGGTTTTTCAACACTAACACAAGTGCAAAAAGTGGTTTTTCAACACTATCACAAGTGCAAAAAGTGTTTTTTCCACACTAATACAAGTGCAAAAGTGGTTTCCTGCACCAACACAAGTGCGAAAAGTGGTTTTTCAACACTAACACAAGGGCGAAAAGTGGTTTTTCAACACTAACACAAGTGCGAAAAGTGGTTTTTCCACATTAATACAAGTGCAGAAGTGGTTTCCTGCACCAACACAAGTGCGAAAAGTGGTTTTTCAACACTAACACAAGTGCGAAAAGTGGTTTTTCAACACTATCACAAGTGCAAAAAGTGTTTTTTCCACACTAATACAAGTGCAAAAGTGGTTTCCTGCACCAACATAAGTGCGAAAAGTGGTTTTTCAACACTAACACAAGTGCGACAAGTGATTTTTCAACACTAACACAAGTGCGAAAAGTGTTTTTTCCACACTAATACAAGTGCAAAAGTGGTTTCCTGCACCAACACAAGTGCGAAAAGTGGTTTTTCAACACTAACACAAGTGCGAAAAGTGGTTTTTCAACACTAACACAAGTGCGAAAAGTGGTTTTTCCACACTAATACAAGTGCAAAAGTGGTTTCCTGCACCAACACAAGTGCGAAAAGTGGTTTTTCAACACTAACACAAGTGCGAAAAGTGGTTGTTCAACACTATCACAAGTGCAAAAAGTGTTTTTCCACACTAAGACAAGTGCAAAAGTGGTTTCCTGCACCAACACAAGTGCGAAAAGTGGTTTTTCAACACTAACACAAGTGCGAAAAGTGGTTTTTCAACACTAACACAAGTGCGAAAAGTGGTTTTTCCACACTAATACAAGTGCAAAAGTGGTTTCCTGCACCAACACAAGTGCGAAAAGTGGTTTTTCAACACTAACAGAAGTGCGAAAAGTGGTTTTTCAACACTATCACAAGTGCAAAAAGTGTTTTTTCCACACTAATACAAGTGCAAAAGTGGTTTCCTGCACCAACACAAGTGCGAAAAGTGGTTTTTCAACACTAACACAAGTGCGAAAAGTGGTTTTTCCACACTAATACAAGTGCAAAAGTGGTTTCCTGCACCAACACAAGTGCGAAAAGTGGTTTTTCAACACTAACACAAGTGCGAAAAGTGGTTTTTTAACACTATCACAAGTGCAAAAAGTGTTTTTTCCACACTAATACAAGTGCAAAAGTGGTTTCCTGCACCAACACAAGTGCGAAAAGTGATTTTTCAACACTAACACAAGTGCGAAAAGTGGTTTTTCCACACTAATACAAGTGCAAAAGTGGTTTCCTGCACCAACACAAGTGCAAAAGTGGTTTCCTGCACCAACACAAGTGCGAAAAGTGGTTTTTCAACACTAACACAAGTGCGAAAAGTGGTTTTTCAACACTAACACAAGTGTGAAAAGTGGTTTTTCCACACTAATACAAGTGCAAAAGTGGTTTCCTGCACCAACACAAGTGCGAAAAGTGGTTTTTCAACTCTAACACAAGTGCGAAAAGTGGTTTTTCAACACTAACACAAGTGCGAAAAGTGTTTTTTCCACACTAACACAAGTGCAAAAGTGGTTTCCTGCACCAACACAAGTGCGAAAAGTGGTTTTTCAACACTAACACAAGTGCGAAAAGTGGTTTTTCAACACTAACACAAGTGTGAAAAGTGGTTTTTCCACACTAATACAAGTGCAAAAGTGGTTTCCTGCACCAACACAAGTGCGAAAAGTGGTTTTTCAACACTAACACAAGTGCAAAAAGTGCTTTTTCAACACTATCACAAGTGCAAAAAGTGTTTTTTCCACACTAATACAAGTGCAAAAGTGGTTTCCTGCACCAACACAAGTGCGAAAAGTGGTTTTTCAACACTAACACAAGGGCGAAAAGTGGTTTTTCAACACTAACACAAGTGCGAAAAGTGGTTTTTCCACATTAATACAAGTGCAAAAGTGGTTTCCTGCACCAACACAAGTGCGAAAAGTGGTTTTTCAACACTAACACAAGTGCGAAAAGTGGTTTTTCAACACTATCACAAGTGCAAAAAGTGTTTTTTCCACACTAATACAAGTGCAAAAGTGGTTTCCTGCACCAACACAAGTGCGAAAAGTGGTTTTTCAACACCAACACAAGTGCGACAAGTGGTTTTTCAACACTAACACAAGTGCGAAAAGTGTTTTTTCCACACTAATACAAGTGCAAAAGTGGTTTCCTGCACCAACACAAGTGCAAAAAGTGGTTTTTCAACACTAACACAAGTGCGAAAAGTGGTTTTTCAACACTAACACAAGTGCGAAAAGTGGTTTTTCAACACTATCACAAGTGCAAAAAGTGTTTTTTCCACACTAATACAAGTGCAAAAGTGGTTTCCTGCACCAACACAAGTGCGAAAAGTGGTTTTTCAACACTAACACAAGTGCGAAAAGTGGTTTTTCAACACTAACACAAGTACGAAAAGTGGTTTTTCCACACTAATACAAGTGCAAAAGTGGTTTCCTGCACCAACACAAGTGCGAAAAGTGGTTTTTCAACACTAACACAAGTGCAAAAAGTGGTTTTTCAACACTATCACAAGTGCAAAAAGTGTTTTCTCCACACTAATACAAGTGCAAAAGTGGTTTTCTGCACCAACACAAGTGCGAAAAGTGGTTTTTCCACACTAATACAAGTGCAAAAGTGGTTTCCTGCACCAACACAAGTGCGAAAAGTGGTTTTTCAACACTAACACAAGTGCGGAAAGTGGTTTTTCAACACTATCACAAGTGCAAAAAGTGTTTTTTCCACACTAATAGAAGTGCAAAAGTGGTTTCCTGCACCAACACAAGTGCAAAAAGTGGTTTTTCAACACTAACACAAGTGCGACAAGTGGTTTTTCAACACTAACACAAGTGCGAAAAGTGTTTTTTCCACACTAATACAAGTGGAAAAGTGGTTTCCTGCACCAACACAAGTGCGAAAAGTGGTTTTTCAACACTAACACAAGTGCAAAAAGTCGTTTTTCAACACTAACACAAGTGCGAAAAGTGTTTTTTCCACACTAATACAAGGGCAAAAGTGGTTTCCTGCACCAACACAAGTGGGAAAAGTGGTTTTACAACACTAACACAAGTGCGAAAAGTGGTTTTTCAACAATAACACAAGTGCGAAAAGTGGTTTTTCAACACTAACACAAGTGCGAAAAGTGGTTTTTCCACACTAATACAAGTGCAAAAGTGGTTTCCTGCACCAACACAAGTGCGAAAAGTGGTTTTTCAACACTAACACAAGTGCGAAAAGTGGTTTTTCAACACTAACACAAGTGCAAAAAGTGGTTTTTCAACACTAATACAAGTGCAAAAGTGGTTTCCTGCACCAACACAAGTGCGAAAAGTGGTTTTTCAACACTAACACAAGTGCAAAAAGTGGTTTTTCAACACTATCACAAGTGCAAAAAGTGTTTTTTCCACACTAATACAAGTGCAAAAGTGGTTTCCTGCACCAACACAAGTGCGAAAAGTGGTTTTTCAACACTAACACAAGGGCGAAAAGTGGTTTTTCAACACTAACACAAGTGCGAAAAGTGGTTTTTCCACATTAATACAAGTGCAGAAGTGGTTTCCTGCACCAACACAAGTGCGAAAAGTGGTTTTTCAACACTAACACAAGTGCGAAAAGTGGTTTTTCAACACTATCACAAGTGCAAAAAGTGTTTTTTCCACACTAATACAAGTGCAAAAGTGGTTTCCTGCACCAACACAAGTGCGAAAAGTGGTTTTTCAACACTAACACAAGTGCGACAAGTGGTTTTTCAACACTAACACAAGTGCGAAAAGTGTTTTTTCCACACTAATACAAGTGCAAAAGTGGTTTCCTGCACCAACACAAGTGCGAAAAGTGGTTTTTCAACACTAACACAAGTGCGAAAAGTGGTTTTTCAACACTAACACAAGTGCGAAAAGTGGTTTTTCCACACTAATACAAGTGCAAAAGTGGTTTCCTGCACCAACACAAGTGCGAAAAGTGGTTTTTCAACACTAACACAAGTGCGAAAAGTGGTTGTTCAACACTATCACAAGTGCAAAAAGTGTTTTTCCACACTAAGACAAGTGCAATAGTGGTTTCCTGCACCAACACAAGTGCGAAAAGTGGTTTTTCAACACTAACACAAGTGCAAAAAGTGGTTTTTCAACACTAACACAAGTGCGAAAAGTGGTTTTTCCACACTAATATAAGTGCAAAAGTGGTTTCCTGCACCAACACAAGTGCGAAAAGTGGTTTTTCAACACTAACAGAAGTGCGAAAAGTGGTTTTTCAACACTATCACAAGTGCAAAAAGTGTTTTTTCCACACTAATACAAGTGCAAAAGTGGTTTCCTGCACCAACACAAGTGCGAAAAGTGGTTTTTCAACACTAACACAAGTGCGAAAAGTGGTTTTTCCACACTAATACAAGTGCAAAAGTGGTTTCCTGCACCAACACAAGTGCGAAAAGTGGTTTTTCAACACTAACACAAGTGCGAAAAGTGGTTTTTTAACACTATCACAAGTGCAAAAAGTGTTTTTTCCACACTAATACAAGTGCAAAAGTGGTTTCCTGCACCAACACAAGTGCGAAAAGTGATTTTTCAACACTAACACAAGTGCGAAAAGTGGTTTTTCCACACTAATACAAGTGCAAAAGTGGTTTCCTGCACCAACACAAGTGCAAAAGTGGTTTCCTGCACCAACACAAGTGCGAAAAGTGGTTTTTCAACACTAACACAAGTGCGAAAAGTGGTTTTTCAACACTAACACAAGTGTGAAAAGTGGTTTTTCCACACTAATACAAGTGCAAAAGTGGTTTCCTGCACCAACACAAGTGCGAAAAGTGGTTTTTCAACTCTAACACAAGTGCGAAAAGTGGTTTTTCAACACTAACACAAGTGCGAAAAGTGTTTTTTCCACACTAACACAAGTGCAAAAGTGGTTTCCTGCACCAACACAAGTGCGAAAAGTGGTTTTTCAACACTAACACAAGTGCGAAAAGTGGTTTTTCAACACTAACACAAGTGTGAAAAGTGGTTTTTCCACACTAATACAAGTGCAAAAGTGGTTTCCTGCACCAACACAAGTGCGAAAAGTGGTTTTTCAACACTAACACAAGTGCAAAAAGTGGTTTTTCAACACTATCACAACTGCAAAAAGTGTTTTTTCCACACTAATACAAGTGCAAAAGTGGTTTCCTGCACCAACACAAGTGCGAAAAGTGGTTTTTCAACACTAACACAAGGGCGAAAAGTGGTTTTTCAACACTAACACAAGTGCGAAAAGTGGTTTTTCCACATTAATACAAGTGCAAAAGTGGTTTCCTGCACCAACACAAGTGCGAAAAGTGGTTTTTCAACACTAACACAAGTGCGAAAAGTGGTTTTTCAACACTATCACAAGTGCAAAAAGTGTTTTTTCCACACTAATACAAGTGCAAAAGTGGTTTCCTGCACCAACACAAGTGCGAAAAGTGGTTTTTCAACACCAACACAAGTGCGACAAGTGGTTTTTCAACACTAACACAAGTGCGAAAAGTGTTTTTTCCACACTAATACAAGTGCAAAAGTGGTTTCCTGCACCAACACAAGTGCGAAAAGTGGTTTTTCAACACTAACACAAGTGCGAAAAGTGGTTTTTCAACACTAACACAAGTGCGAAAAGTGGTTTTTCCACACTAATACAAGTGCAAAAGTGGTTTCCTGCACCAACACAAGTGCGAAAAGTGGTTTTTCAACACTAACACAAGTGCGAAAAGTGGTTGTTCAACACTATCACAAGTGCAAAAAGTGTTTTTCCACACTAATACAAGTGCAAAAGTGGTTTCCTGCACCAACACAAGTGCGAAAAGTGGTTTTTCAACACTAACACAAGTGCGAAAAGTGGTTTTTCAACACTAACACAAGTGCGAAAAGTGGTTTTTCCACACTAATACAAGTGCAAAAGTGGTTTCCTGCACCAACACAAGTGCGAAAAGTGGTTTTTCAACACTAACAGAAGTGCGAAAAGTGGTTTTTCAACACTATCACAAGTGCAAAAAGTGTTTTTTCCACACTAATACAAGTGCAAAAGTGGTTTCCTGCACCAACACAAGTGCGAAAAGTGGTTTTTCAACACTAACACAAGTGCGAAAAGTGGTTTTTCCACACTAATACAAGTGCAAAAGTGGTTTCCTGCACCAACACAAGTGCGAAAAGTGGTTTTTCAACACTAACACAAGTGCGAAAAGTGGTTTTTTAACACTATCACAAGTGCAAAAAGTGTTTTTTCCACACTAATACAAGTGCAAAAGTGGTTTCCTGCACCAACACAAGTGCGAAAAGTGATTTTTCAACACTAACACAAGTGCGAAAAGTGGTTTTTCCACACTAATACAAGTGCAAAAGTGGTTTCCTGCACCAACACAAGTGCGAAAAGTGGTTTTTCAACACTAACACAAGGGCGAAAAGTGGTTTTTCAACACTAACACAAGTGCGAAAAGTGGTTTTTCCACATTAATACAAGTGCAAAAGTGGTTTCCTGCACCAACACAAGTGCGAAAAGTGGTTTTTCAACACTAACACAAGTGCGAAAAGTGGTTTTTCAACACTATCACAAGTGCAAAAAGTGTTTTTTCCACACTAATACAAGTGCAAAAGTGGTTTCCTGCACCAACACAAGTGCGAAAAGTGGTTTTTCAACACCAACACAAGTGCGACAAGTGGTTTTTCAACACTAACACAAGTGCGAAAAGTGTTTTTTCCACACTAATACAAGTGCAAAAGTGGTTTCCTGCACCAACACAAGTGCAAAAAGTGGTTTTTCAACACTAACACAAGTGCGAAAAGTGGTTTTTCAACACTAACACAAGTGCGAAAAGTGGTTTTTCAACACTATCACAAGTGCAAAAAGTGTTTTTTCCACACTAATACAAGTGCAAAAGTGGTTTCCTGCACCAACACAAGTGCGAAAAGTGGTTTTTCAACACTAACACAAGTGCGAAAAGTGGTTTTTCAACACTAACACAAGTACGAAAAGTGGTTTTTCCACACTAATACAAGTGCAAAAGTGGTTTCCTGCACCAACACAAGTGCGAAAAGTGGTTTTTCAACACTAACACAAGTGCAAAAAGTGGTTTTTCAACACTATCACAAGTGCAAAAAGTGTTTTCTCCACACTAATACAAGTGCAAAAGTGGTTTTCTGCACCAACACAAGTGCGAAAAGTGGTTTTTCCACACTAATACAAGTGCAAAAGTGGTTTCCTGCACCAACACAAGTGCGAAAAGTGGTTTTTCAACACTAACACAAGTGCGGAAAGTGGTTTTTCAACACTATCACAAGTGCAAAAAGTGTTTTTTCCACACTAATAGAAGTGCAAAAGTGGTTTCCTGCACCAACACAAGTGCAAAAAGTGGTTTTTCAACACTAACACAAGTGCGACAAGTGGTTTTTCAACACTAACACAAGTGCGAAAAGTGTTTTTTCCACACTAATACAAGTGGAAAAGTGGTTTCCTGCACCAACACAAGTGCGAAAAGTGGTTTTTCAACACTAACACAAGTGCAAAAAGTCGTTTTTCAACACTAACACAAGTGCGAAAAGTGTTTTTTCCACACTAATACAAGTGCAAAAGTGGTTTCCTGCACCAACACAAGTGGGAAAAGTGGTTTTACAACACTAACACAAGTGCGAAAAGTGGTTTTTCAACAATAACACAAGTGCGAAAAGTGGTTTTTCAACACTAACACAAGTGCGAAAAGTGGTTTTTCCACACTAATACAAGTGCAAAAGTGGTTTCCTGCACCAACACAAGTGCGAAAAGTGGTTTTTCAACACTAACACAAGTGCGAAAAGTGGTTTTTCAACACTAACACAAGTGCAAAAAGTGGTTTTTCAACACTATCACAAGTGCAAAAAGTGTTTTTTCCACACTAATACAAGTGCAAAAGTGGTTTCCTGCACCAACACAAGTGCGAAAAGTGGTTTTTCAACACTAACACAAGTGCAAAAAGTGGTTTTTCAACACTATCACAAGTGCAAAACGTGTTTTTTCCACACTAATACAAGTGCAAAAGTGGTTTCCTGCACCAACACAAGTGCGAAAAGTGGTTTTTCAACACTAACACAAGGGCGAAAAGTGGTTTTTCAACACTAACACAAGTGCGAAAAGTGGTTTTTCCACATTAATACAAGTGCAGAAGTGGTTTCCTGCACCAACACAAGTGCGAAAAGTGGTTTTTCAACACTAACACAAGTGCGAAAAGTGGTTTTTCAACACTATCACAAGTGCAAAAAGTGTTTTTTCCACACTAATACAAGTGCAAAAGTGGTTTCCTGCACCAACACAAGTGCGAAAAGTGGTTTTTCAACACTAACACAAGTGCGACAAGTGGTTTTTCAACACTAACACAAGTGCGAAAAGTGTTTTTTCCACACTAATACAAGTGCAAAAGTGGTTTCCTGCACCAACACAAGTGCGAAAAGTGGTTTCCTGCACCAACACAAGTGCGAAAAGTGGTTTTTCAACACTAACACAAGTGCAAAAAGTGGTTTTTCAACACTATCACAAGTGCAAAAAGTGTTTTCTCCACACTAATACAAGTGCAAAAGTGGTTTCCTGCACCAACACAAGTGCGAAAAGTGGTTTTTCAACACTAACACAAGGGCGAAAAGTGGTTTTTCAACCCTTACACAAGTGCGAAAAGTGGTTTTTCCACACTAATACAAGTGCAAAAGTGGTTTCCTGCACCAACACAAGTGCGAAAAGTGGTTTTTCAACACTAACACAAGGGCGAAAAGTGGTTTTTCAACACTAACACAAGTGCGAAAAGTGGTTTTTCCACATTAATACAAGTGCAAAAGTGGTTTCCTGCACCAACACAAGTGCGAAAAGTGGTTTTTCAACACTAACACAAGTGCGAAAAGTGGTTTTTCAACACTATCACAAGTGCAAAAAGTGTTTTTTCCACACTAATACAAGTGCAAAAGTGGTTTCCTGCACCAACACAAGTGCGAAAAGTGGTTTTTCAACACCAACACAAGTGCGACAAGTGGTTTTTCAACACTATCACAAGTGCAAAAAGTGTTTTTTCCACACTAATACAAGTGCAAAAGTGGTTTCCTGCACCAACACAAGTGCGAAAAGTGGTTTTTCAACACCAACACAAGTGCGAAAAGTGGTTTTTCAACACTATCACAAGTGCAAAAAGTGTTTTTTCCACACTAATACAAGTGCAAAAGTGGTTTCCTGCACCAACACAAGTGCGAAAAGTGGTTTTTCAACACTAACACAAGTGCGAAAAGTGGTTTTTCCACACTAATACAAGTGCAAAAGTGGTTTCCTGCACCAACACAAGTGCGAAAAGTGGTTTTTCAACACTAACACAAGTGCGAAAAGTGGTTTTTTAACACTATCACAAGTGCAAAAAGTGTTTTTTCCACACTAATACAAGTGCAAAAGTGGTTTCCTGCACCAACACAAGTGCGAAAAGTGATTTTTCAACACTAACACAAGTGCGAAAAGTGGTTTTTCCACACTAATACAAGTGCAAAAGTGGTTTCCTGCACCAACACAAGTGCGAAAAGTGGTTTTTCAACACTAACACAAGGGCGAAAAGTGGTTTTTCAACACTAACACAAGTGCGAAAAGTGGTTTTTCCACATTAATACAAGTGCAAAAGTGGTTTCCTGCACCAACACAAGTGCGAAAAGTGGTTTTTCAACACTAACACAAGTGCGAAAAGTGGTTTTTCAACACTATCACAAGTGCAAAAAGTGTTTTTTCCACACTAATACAAGTGCAAAAGTGGTTTCCTGCACCAACACAAGTGCGAAAAGTGGTTTTTCAACACCAACACAAGTGCGACAAGTGGTTTTTCAACACTAACACAAGTGCGAAAAGTGTTTTTTCCACACTAATACAAGTGCAAAAGTGGTTTCCTGCACCAACACAAGTGCAAAAAGTGGTTTTTCAACACTAACACAAGTGCGAAAAGTGGTTTTTCAACACTAACACAAGTGCGAAAAGTGGTTTTTCAACACTATCACAAGTGCAAAAAGTGTTTTTTCCACACTAATACAAGTGCAAAAGTGGTTTCCTGCACCAACACAAGTGCGAAAAGTGGTTTTTCAACACTAACACAAGTGCGAAAAGTGGTTTTTCAACACTAACACAAGTACGAAAAGTGGTTTTTCCACACTAATACAAGTGCAAAAGTGGTTTCCTGCACCAACACAAGTGCGAAAAGTGGTTTTTCAACACTAACACAAGTGCAAAAAGTGGTTTTTCAACACTATCACAAGTGCAAAAAGTGTTTTCTCCACACTAATACAAGTGCAAAAGTGGTTTTCTGCACCAACACAAGTGCGAAAAGTGGTTTTTCCACACTAATACAAGTGCAAAAGTGGTTTCCTGCACCAACACAAGTGCGAAAAGTGGTTTTTCAACACTAACACAAGTGCGGAAAGTGGTTTTTCAACACTATCACAAGTGCAAAAAGTGTTTTTTCCACACTAATAGAAGTGCAAAAGTGGTTTCCTGCACCAACACAAGTGCAAAAAGTGGTTTTTCAACACTAACACAAGTGCGACAAGTGGTTTTTCAACACTAACACAAGTGCGAAAAGTGTTTTTTCCACACTAACACAAGTGCAAAAGTGGTTTCCTGCACCAACACAAGTGCGAAAAGTGGTTTTTCAACACTAACACAAGTGCGAAAAGTGGTTTTTCAACACTAACACAAGTGTGAAAAGTGGTTTTTCCACACTAATACAAGTGCAAAAGTGGTTTCCTGCACCAACACAAGTGCGAAAAGTGGTTTTTCAACACTAACACAAGTGCAAAAAGTGGTTTTTCAACACTATCACAACTGCAAAAAGTGTTTTTTCCACACTAATACAAGTGCAAAAGTGGTTTCCTGCACCAACACAAGTGCGAAAAGTGGTTTTTCAACACCAACACAAGTGCGACAAGTGGTTTTTCAACACTAACACAAGTGCGAAAAGTGTTTTTTCCACACTAATACAAGTGCAAAAGTGGTTTCCTGCACCAACACAAGTGCGAAAAGTGGTTTTTCAACACTAACACAAGTGCGAAAAGTGGTTTTTCAACACTAACACAAGTGCGAAAAGTGGTTTTTCCACACTAATACAAGTGCAAAAGTGGTTTCCTGCACCAACACAAGTGCGAAAAGTGGTTTTTCAACACTAACACAAGTGCGAAAAGTGGTTGTTCAACACTATCACAAGTGCAAAAAGTGTTTTTCCACACTAATACAAGTGCAAAAGTGGTTTCCTGCACCAACACAAGTGCGAAAAGTGGTTTTTCAACACTAACACAAGTGCGAAAAGTGGTTTTTCAACACTAACACAAGTGCGAAAAGTGGTTTTTCCACACTAATACAAGTGCAAAAGTGGTTTCCTGCACCAACACAAGTGCGAAAAGTGGTTTTTCAACACTAACAGAAGTGCGAAAAGTGGTTTTTCAACACTATCACAAGTGCAAAAAGTGTTTTTTCCACACTAATACAAGTGCAAAAGTGGTTTCCTGCACCAACACAAGTGCGAAAAGTGGTTTTTCAACACTAACACAAGTGCGAAAAGTGGTTTTTCCACACTAATACAAGTGCAAAAGTGGTTTCCTGCACCAACACAAGTGCGAAAAGTGGTTTTTCAACACTAACACAAGTGCGAAAAGTGGTTTTTTAACACTATCACAAGTGCAAAAAGTGTTTTTTCCACACTAATACAAGTGCAAAAGTGGTTTCCTGCACCAACACAAGTGCGAAAAGTGATTTTTCAACACTAACACAAGTGCGAAAAGTGGTTTTTCCACACTAATACAAGTGCAAAAGTGGTTTCCTGCACCAACACAAGTGCGAAAAGTGGTTTTTCAACACTAACACAAGGGCGAAAAGTGGTTTTTCAACACTAACACAAGTGCGAAAAGTGGTTTTTCCACATTAATACAAGTGCAAAAGTGGTTTCCTGCACCAACACAAGTGCGAAAAGTGGTTTTTCAACACTAACACAAGTGCGAAAAGTGGTTTTTCAACACTATCACAAGTGCAAAAAGTGTTTTTTCCACACTAATACAAGTGCAAAAGTGGTTTCCTGCACCAACACAAGTGCGAAAAGTGGTTTTTCAACACCAACACAAGTGCGACAAGTGGTTTTTCAACACTAACACAAGTGCGAAAAGTGTTTTTTCCACACTAATACAAGTGCAAAAGTGGTTTCCTGCACCAACACAAGTGCAAAAAGTGGTTTTTCAACACTAACACAAGTGCGAAAAGTGGTTTTTCAACACTAACACAAGTGCGAAAAGTGGTTTTTCAACACTATCACAAGTGCAAAAAGTGTTTTTTCCACACTAATACAAGTGCAAAAGTGGTTTCCTGCACCAACACAAGTGCGAAAAGTGGTTTTTCAACACTAACACAAGTGCGAAAAGTGGTTTTTCAACACTAACACAAGTACGAAAAGTGGTTTTTCCACACTAATACAAGTGCAAAAGTGGTTTCCTGCACCAACACAAGTGCGAAAAGTGGTTTTTCAACACTAACACAAGTGCAAAAAGTGGTTTTTCAACACTATCACAAGTGCAAAAAGTGTTTTCTCCACACTAATACAAGTGCAAAAGTGGTTTTCTGCACCAACACAAGTGCGAAAAGTGGTTTTTCCACACTAATACAAGTGCAAAAGTGGTTTCCTGCACCAACACAAGTGCGAAAAGTGGTTTTTCAACACTAACACAAGTGCGGAAAGTGGTTTTTCAACACTATCACAAGTGCAAAAAGTGTTTTTTCCACACTAATAGAAGTGCAAAAGTGGTTTCCTGCACCAACACAAGTGCAAAAAGTGGTTTTTCAACACTAACACAAGTGCGACAAGTGGTTTTTCAACACTAACACAAGTGCGAAAAGTGTTTTTTCCACACTAATACAAGTGGAAAAGTGGTTTCCTGCACCAACACAAGTGCGAAAAGTGGTTTTTCAACACTAACACAAGTGCAAAAAGTCGTTTTTCAACACTAACACAAGTGCGAAAAGTGTTTTTTCCACACTAATACAAGTGCAAAAGTGGTTTCCTGCACCAACACAAGTGGGAAAAGTGGTTTTACAACACTAACACAAGTGCGAAAAGTGGTTTTTCAACAATAACACAAGTGCGAAAAGTGGTTTTTCAACACTAACACAAGTGCGAAAAGTGGTTTTTCCACACTAATACAAGTGCAAAAGTGGTTTCCTGCACCAACACAAGTGCGAAAAGTGGTTTTTCAACACTAACACAAGTGCGAAAAGTGGTTTTTCAACACTAACACAAGTGCAAAAAGTGGTTTTTCAACACTATCACAAGTGCAAAAAGTGTTTTTTCCACACTAATACAAGTGCAAAAGTGGTTTCCTGCACCAACACAAGTGCGAAAAGTGGTTTTTCAACACTAACACAAGTGCAAAAAGTGGTTTTTCAACACTATCACAAGTGCAAAACGTGTTTTTTCCACACTAATACAAGTGCAAAAGTGGTTTCCTGCACCAACACAAGTGCGAAAAGTGGTTTTTCAACACTAACACAAGGGCGAAAAGTGGTTTTTCAACACTAACACAAGTGCGAAAAGTGGTTTTTCCACATTAATACAAGTGCAGAAGTGGTTTCCTGCACCAACACAAGTGCGAAAAGTGGTTTTTCAACACTAACACAAGTGCGAAAAGTGGTTTTTCAACACTATCACAAGTGCAAAAAGTGTTTTTTCCACACTAATACAAGTGCAAAAGTGGTTTCCTGCACCAACACAAGTGCGAAAAGTGGTTTTTCAACACTAACACAAGTGCGACAAGTGGTTTTTCAACACTAACACAAGTGCGAAAAGTGTTTTTTCCACACTAATACAAGTGCAAAAGTGGTTTCCTGCACCAACACAAGTGCGAAAAGTGGTTTCCTGCACCAACACAAGTGCGAAAAGTGGTTTTTCAACACTAACACAAGTGCAAAAAGTGGTTTTTCAACACTATCACAAGTGCAAAAAGTGTTTTCTCCACACTAATACAAGTGCAAAAGTGGTTTCCTGCACCAACACAAGTGCGAAAAGTGGTTTTTCAACACTAACACAAGGGCGAAAAGTGGTTTTTCAACCCTTACACAAGTGCGAAAAGTGGTTTTTCCACACTAATACAAGTGCAAAAGTGGTTTCCTGCACCAACACAAGTGCGAAAAGTGGTTTTTCAACACTAACACAAGGGCGAAAAGTGGTTTTTCAACACTAACACAAGTGCGAAAAGTGGTTTTTCCACATTAATACAAGTGCAAAAGTGGTTTCCTGCACCAACACAAGTGCGAAAAGTGGTTTTTCAACACTAACACAAGTGCGAAAAGTGGTTTTTCAACACTATCACAAGTGCAAAAAGTGTTTTTTCCACACTAATACAAGTGCAAAAGTGGTTTCCTGCACCAACACAAGTGCGAAAAGTGGTTTTTCAACACCAACACAAGTGCGACAAGTGGTTTTTCAACACTATCACAAGTGCAAAAAGTGTTTTTTCCACACTAATACAAGTGCAAAAGTGGTTTCCTGCACCAACACAAGTGCGAAAAGTGGTTTTTCAACACCAACACAAGTGCGAAAAGTGGTTTTTCAACACTATCACAAGTGCAAAAAGTGTTTTTTCCACACTAATACAAGTGCAAAAGTGGTTTCCTGCACCAACACAAGTGCGAAAAGTGGTTTTTCAACACTAACACAAGTGCGAAAAGTGGTTTTTCCACACTAATACAAGTGCAAAAGTGGTTTCCTGCACCAACACAAGTGCGAAAAGTGGTTTTTCAACACTAACACAAGTGCGAAAAGTGGTTTTTTAACACTATCACAAGTGCAAAAAGTGTTTTTTCCACACTAATACAAGTGCAAAAGTGGTTTCCTGCACCAACACAAGTGCGAAAAGTGATTTTTCAACACTAACACAAGTGCGAAAAGTGGTTTTTCCACACTAATACAAGTGCAAAAGTGGTTTCCTGCACCAACACAAGTGCGAAAAGTGGTTTTTCAACACTAACACAAGGGCGAAAAGTGGTTTTTCAACACTAACACAAGTGCGAAAAGTGGTTTTTCCACATTAATACAAGTGCAAAAGTGGTTTCCTGCACCAACACAAGTGCGAAAAGTGGTTTTTCAACACTAACACAAGTGCGAAAAGTGGTTTTTCAACACTATCACAAGTGCAAAAAGTGTTTTTTCCACACTAATACAAGTGCAAAAGTGGTTTCCTGCACCAACACAAGTGCGAAAAGTGGTTTTTCAACACCAACACAAGTGCGACAAGTGGTTTTTCAACACTAACACAAGTGCGAAAAGTGTTTTTTCCACACTAATACAAGTGCAAAAGTGGTTTCCTGCACCAACACAAGTGCAAAAAGTGGTTTTTCAACACTAACACAAGTGCGAAAAGTGGTTTTTCAACACTAACACAAGTGCGAAAAGTGGTTTTTCAACACTATCACAAGTGCAAAAAGTGTTTTTTCCACACTAATACAAGTGCAAAAGTGGTTTCCTGCACCAACACAAGTGCGAAAAGTGGTTTTTCAACACTAACACAAGTGCGAAAAGTGGTTTTTCAACACTAACACAAGTACGAAAAGTGGTTTTTCCACACTAATACAAGTGCAAAAGTGGTTTCCTGCACCAACACAAGTGCGAAAAGTGGTTTTTCAACACTAACACAAGTGCAAAAAGTGGTTTTTCAACACTATCACAAGTGCAAAAAGTGTTTTCTCCACACTAATACAAGTGCAAAAGTGGTTTTCTGCACCAACACAAGTGCGAAAAGTGGTTTTTCCACACTAATACAAGTGCAAAAGTGGTTTCCTGCACCAACACAAGTGCGAAAAGTGGTTTTTCAACACTAACACAAGTGCGGAAAGTGGTTTTTCAACACTATCACAAGTGCAAAAAGTGTTTTTTCCACACTAATAGAAGTGCAAAAGTGGTTTCCTGCACCAACACAAGTGCAAAAAGTGGTTTTTCAACACTAACACAAGTGCGACAAGTGGTTTTTCAACACTAACACAAGTGCGAAAAGTGTTTTTTCCACACTAATACAAGTGGAAAAGTGGTTTCCTGCACCAACACAAGTGCGAAAAGTGGTTTTTCAACACTAACACAAGTGCAAAAAGTCGTTTTTCAACACTAACACAAGTGCGAAAAGTGTTTTTTCCACACTAATACAAGTGCAAAAGTGGTTTCCTGCACCAACACAAGTGGGAAAAGTGGTTTTACAACACTAACACAAGTGCGAAAAGTGGTTTTTCAACAATAACACAAGTGCGAAAAGTGGTTTTTCAACACTAACACAAGTGCGAAAAGTGGTTTTTCCACACTAATACAAGTGCAAAAGTGGTTTCCTGCACCAACACAAGTGCGAAAAGTGGTTTTTCAACACTAACACAAGTGCGAAAAGTGGTTTTTCAACACTAACACAAGTGCAAAAAGTGGTTTTTCAACACTATCACAAGTGCAAAAAGTGTTTTTTCCACACTAATACAAGTGCAAAAGTGGTTTCCTGCACCAACACAAGTGCGAAAAGTGGTTTTTCAACACTAACACAAGTGCAAAAAGTGGTTTTTCAACACTATCACAAGTGCAAAAAGTGTTTTTTCCACACTAATACAAGTGCAAAAGTGGTTTCCTGCACCAACACAAGTGCGAAAAGTGGTTTTTCAACACTAACACAAGGGCGAAAAGTGGTTTTTCAACACTAACACAAGTGCGAAAAGTGGTTTTTCCACATTAATACAAGTGCAGAAGTGGTTTCCTGCACCAACACAAGTGCGAAAAGTGGTTTTTCAACACTAACACAAGTGCGAAAAGTGGTTTTTCAACACTATCACAAGTGCAAAAAGTGTTTTTTCCACACTAATACAAGTGCAAAAGTGGTTTCCTGCACCAACACAAGTGCGAAAAGTGGTTTTTCAACACTAACACAAGTGCGACAAGTGGTTTTTCAACACTAACACAAGTGCGAAAAGTGTTTTTTCCACACTAATACAAGTGCAAAAGTGGTTTCCTGCACCAACACAAGTGCGAAAAGTGGTTTCCTGCACCAACACAAGTGCGAAAAGTGGTTTTTCAACACTAACACAAGTGCAAAAAGTGGTTTTTCAACACTATCACAAGTGCAAAAAGTGTTTTCTCCACACTAATACAAGTGCAAAAGTGGTTTCCTGCACCAACACAAGTGCGAAAAGTGGTTTTTCAACACTAACACAAGTGCGAAAAGTGGTTGTTCAACACTATCACAAGTGCAAAAAGTGTTTTTCCACACTAAGACAAGTGCAAAAGTGGTTTCCTGCACCAACACAAGTGCGAAAAGTGGTTTTTCAACACTAACACAAGTGCAAAAAGTGGTTTTTCAACACTAACACAAGTGCGAAAAGTGGTTTTTCCACACTAATATAAGTGCAAAAGTGGTTTCCTGCACCAACACAAGTGCGAAAAGTGGTTTTTCAACACTAACAGAAGTGCGAAAAGTGGTTTTTCAACACTATCACAAGTGCAAAAAGTGTTTTTTCCACACTAATACAAGTGCAAAAGTGGTTTCCTGCACCAACACAAGTGCGAAAAGTGGTTTTTCAACACTAACACAAGTGCGAAAAGTGGTTTTTCCACACTAATACAAGTGCAAAAGTGGTTTCCTGCACCAACACAAGTGCGAAAAGTGGTTTTTCAACACTAACACAAGTGCGAAAAGTGGTTTTTTAACACTATCACAAGTGCAAAAAGTGTTTTTTCCACACTAATACAAGTGTAAAAGTGGTTTCCTGCACCAACACAAGTGCGAAAAGTGATTTTTCAACACTAACACAAGTGCGAAAAGTGGTTTTTCCACACTAATACAAGTGCAAAAGTGGTTTCCTGCACCAACACAAGTGCAAAAGTGGTTTCCTGCACCAACACAAGTGCGAAAAGTGGTTTTTCAACACTAACACAAGTGCGAAAAGTGGTTTTTCAACACTAACACAAGTGTGAAAAGTGGTTTTTCCACACTAATACAAGTGCAAAAGTGGTTTCCTGCACCAACACAAGTGCGAAAAGTGGTTTTTCAACTCTAACACAAGTGCGAAAAGTGGTTTTTCAACACTAACACAAGTGCGAAAAGTGTTTTTTCCACACTAACACAAGTGCAAAAGTGGTTTCCTGCACCAACACAAGTGCGAAAAGTGGTTTTTCAACACTAACACAAGTGCGAAAAGTGGTTTTTCAACACTAACACAAGTGTGAAAAGTGGTTTTTCCACACTAATACAAGTGCAAAAGTGGTTTCCTGCACCAACACAAGTGCGAAAAGTGGTTTTTCAACACTAACACAAGTGCAAAAAGTGGTTTTTCAACACTATCACAACTGCAAAAAGTGTTTTTTCCACACTAATACAAGTGCAAAAGTGGTTTCCTGCACCAACACAAGTGCGAAAAGTGGTTTTTCAACACCAACACAAGTGCGACAAGTGGTTTTTCAACACTAACACAAGTGCGAAAAGTGTTTTTTCCACACTAATACAAGTGCAAAAGTGGTTTCCTGCACCAACACAAGTGCGAAAAGTGGTTTTTCAACACTAACACAAGTGCGAAAAGTGGTTTTTCAACACTAACACAAGTGCGAAAAGTGGTTTTTCCACACTAATACAAGTGCAAAAGTGGTTTCCTGCACCAACACAAGTGCGAAAAGTGGTTTTTCAACACTAACACAAGTGCGAAAAGTGGTTGTTCAACACTATCACAAGTGCAAAAAGTGTTTTTCCACACTAATACAAGTGCAAAAGTGGTTTCCTGCACCAACACAAGTGCGAAAAGTGGTTTTTCAACACTAACACAAGTGCGAAAAGTGGTTTTTCAACACTAACACAAGTGCGAAAAGTGGTTTTTCCACACTAATACAAGTGCAAAAGTGGTTTCCTGCACCAACACAAGTGCGAAAAGTGGTTTTTCAACACTAACAGAAGTGCGAAAAGTGGTTTTTCAACACTATCACAAGTGCAAAAAGTGTTTTTTCCACACTAATACAAGTGCAAAAGTGGTTTCCTGCACCAACACAAGTGCGAAAAGTGGTTTTTCAACACTAACACAAGTGCGAAAAGTGGTTTTTCCACACTAATACAAGTGCAAAAGTGGTTTCCTGCACCAACACAAGTGCGAAAAGTGGTTTTTCAACACTAACACAAGTGCGAAAAGTGGTTTTTTAACACTATCACAAGTGCAAAAAGTGTTTTTTCCACACTAATACAAGTGCAAAAGTGGTTTCCTGCACCAACACAAGTGCGAAAAGTGATTTTTCAACACTAACACAAGTGCGAAAAGTGGTTTTTCCACACTAATACAAGTGCAAAAGTGGTTTCCTGCACCAACACAAGTGCGAAAAGTGGTTTTTCAACACTAACACAAGTGCGGAAAGTGGTTTTTCAACACTATCACAAGTGCAAAAAGTGTTTTTTCCACACTAATAGAAGTGCAAAAGTGGTTTCCTGCACCAACACAAGTGCAAAAAGTGGTTTTTCAACACTAACACAAGTGCGACAAGTGGTTTTTCAACACTAACACAAGTGCGAAAAGTGTTTTTTCCACACTAATACAAGTGGAAAAGTGGTTTCCTGCACCAACACAAGTGCGAAAAGTGGTTTTTCAACACTAACACAAGTGCAAAAAGTCGTTTTTCAACACCAACACAAGTGCGAAAAGTGTTTTTTCCACACTAATACAAGTGCAAAAGTGGTTTCCTGCACCAACACAAGTGGGAAAAGTGGTTTTACAACACTAACACAAGTGCGAAAAGTGGTTTTTCAACAATAGCACAAGTGCGAAAAGTGGTTTTTCAACACTAACACAAGTGCGAAAAGTGGTTTTTCCACACTAATACAAGTGCAAAAGTGGTTTCCTGCACCAACACAAGTGCGAAAAGTGGTTTTTCAACACTAACACAAGTGCGAAAAGTGGTTTTTCAACACCATCACAAGTGCAAAAAGTGTTTTTTCCACACTAATACAAGTGCAAAAGTGGTTTCCTGCACCAACACAAGTGCGAAAAGTGGTTTTTCAACACTAACACAAGTGCGAAAAGTTGTTTTTCAACACTAACACAAGTGCGAAAAGTGGATTTTCAACACTATCACAAGTGCAAAAAGTGTTTTTTCCACACTAATAAAAGTGCAAAAGTAGTTTCCTGCACCAACACAAGTGCGAAAAGTGGTTTTTCAACACTAACACAAGTGCGAAAAGTGGTTTTTCAACACTAATACAAGTGCGAAAAGTGGTTTTTCCACACTAATACAAGTGCAAAAGTGGTTTTTCAACACTAATACAAGTGCAAAAGTGGTTTCCTGTACCAACACAAGTGCGAAAAGTCATTTTTCAACACTAACACAAGTGCGAAAAGTGGTTTTTCAACACCATCACAAGTGCAAAAAGTGTTTTTTCCACACCAATACAAGTGCAAAAGTGGTTTCCTGCACCAACACAAGTGCGAAAAGTGGTTTTTCAACACTAACACAAGTGCGAAAAGTGGTTTTTCAACACTAACACAAGTGCGAAAAGTGTTTTTTCCACACTAATACAAGTGCCAAAGTGGTTTCCTGCACCAACACAAGTGCGAAAAGTGGTTTTTCAACACTAACACAAGTGCGAAAAGTGGTTTTTCAACACTAACACAAGTGCGAAAAGTGGTTTTTCAACACTAACACAAGTGAGAAAAGTGGTTTTTCCACACTAATACAAGTGCAAAAGTGGTTTCCTGCACCAACACAAGTGCGAAAAGTGGTTTTACAACACTAACACAAGTGCAAAACGTGGTTTTTCAACACTATCACAAGTGCAAAAAGTGTTTTTTCCACACTAATACAAGTGCAAAAGTGGTTTCCTGCACCAACACAAGTGCGAAAAGTGGTTTTTCAACACTAACACAAGTGCGAAAAGTGGTTTTTCAACACTAACACAAGTGCGAAAAGTGGATTTTCAACACTATCACAAGTGCAAAAAGTGTTTTTTCCACACTAATACAAGTGCAAAAGTGGTTTCCTGCACCAACACAAGTGCGAAAAGTGGTTTTTCAACACTAACACAAGTGCGAAAAGTGGTTTTTCAACACTAACACAAGTGCGAAAAGTGTTTTTTCCACACTAATATAAGTGCAAAAGTGGTTTCCAGCACCAACACAAGTGCGAAAAGTGGTTTTTCAACACTAACGCAAGTGCGAAAAGTGGTTTTTCAACACTATCACAAGTGTAAAAAGTGTTTTTGCAACACTAATACAAGTGCAAAAGTGGTTTCCTGCACCAACACAAGTGCGAAAAGTGGTTTTTCAACACTAACACAAGTGCGAAAAGTGGTTTTTCAACACTAACACAAGTGCGAAAAGTGTTTTTTCCACACTAATACAAGTGCAAAAGTGGTTTCCTGCATCAACACAAGTGCGAAAAGTGGTTTTTCAACACTAACACAAGTGTGAAAAGTGGTTTTTCAACACTAACACAAGTGCAAAAAGTGTTTTTTCCACACTAATACAAGTGCAAAAGTGGTTTCCTGCACCAACACAAGTGCGAAAAGTGGTTTTTCAACACTAACACAAGTGCGAAAAGTGGTTTTTCAACACTAACACAAGTGCAAAAAGTGGTTTTTCAACACTAACACAAGTGCGAAAAGTGTTTTTTCCACACTAATACAAGTGCAAAAGTGGTTTCCTGCACCAACACAAGTGGGAAAAGTGGTTTTACAACACTAACACAAGTGCGAAAAGTGGTTTTTCAACAATAACACAAGTGCGAAAAGTGGTTTTTCAACACTAACACAAGTGCGAAAAGTGGTTTTTCCACACTAATACAAGTGCAAAAGTGGTTTCCTGCACCAACACAAGTGCGAAAAGTGGTTTTTCAACACTAACACAAGTGCGAAAAGTGGTTTTTCAACACCATCACAAGTGCAAAAAGTGTTTTTTCCACACTAATACAAGTGCAAAAGTGGTTTCCTGCACCAACACAAGTGCGAAAAGTGGTTTTTCAACACTAACACAAGTGCGAAAAGTTGTTTTTCAACACTAACACAAGTGCGAAAAGTGGATTTTCAACACTATCACAAGTGCAAAAAGTGTTTTTTCCACACTAATAAAAGTGCAAAAGTGGTTTCCTGCACCAACACAAGTGCGAAAAGTGGTTTTTCAACACTAACACAAGTGCGAAAAGTGGTTTTTCAACACTAATACAAGTGCGAAAAGTGGTTTTTCCATACTAATACAAGTGCAAAAGTGGTTTTTCCACACTAATACAAGTGCAAAAGTGGTTTCCTGCACCAACACAAGTGCGAAAAGTCATTTGTCAACACTAACACAAGTGCGAAAAGTGGTTTTTCAACACCATCACAAGTGCAAAAAGTGTTTTTTCCACACCAATACAAGTGCAAAAGTGGTTTCCTGCACCAACACAAGTGCGAAAAGTGGTTTTTCAACACTAACACAAGTGCGAAAAGTGGTTTTTCAACACTAACACAAGTGCGAAAAGTGTTTTTTTCCACACTAATACAAGTGCCAAAGTGGTTTCCTGCACCAACACAAGTGCGAAAAGTGGTTTTTCAACACTAACACAAGTGCGAAAAGTGGTTTTTCAACACTAACACAAGTGCGAAAAGTGGTTTTTCAACACTAACACAAGTGAGAAAAGTGGTTTTTCCACACTAATACAAGTGCAAAAGTGGTTTCCTGCACCAACACAAGTGTGAAAAGTGGTTTTACAACACTAACACAAGTGCAAAACGTGGTTTTTCAACACTATCACAAGTGCAAAAAGTGTTTTTTCCACACTAATACAAGTGCAAAAGTGGTTTCCTGCACCAACACAAGTGCGAAAAGTGGTTTTTCAACACTAACACAAGTGCGAAAGGTGGTTTTTCAACACTAACACAAGTGCGAAAAGTGGATTTTCAACACTATCACAAGTGCAAAAAGTGTTTTTTTCCACACTAATACAAGTGCAAAAGTGGTTTCCTGCACCAACACAAGTGCGAAAAGTGGTTTTTCAACACTAACACAAGTGCGAAAAGTGGTTTTTCAACACTAACACAAGTGCGAAAAGTGTTTTTTCCACACTAATATAAGTGCAAAAGTGGTTTCCTGCACCAACACAAGTGCGAAAAGTGGTTTTTCAACACTAACGCAAGTGCGAAAAGTGGTTTTTCAACACTATCACAAGTGCAAAAAGTGTTTTTGCCACACTAATACAAGTGCAAAAGTGGTTTCCTGCACCAACACAAGTGCGAAAAGTGGTTTTTCAACACTAACACAAGTGCGAAAAGTGGTTTTTCAACACTAACACAAGTGCGAAAAGTGTTTTTTCCACACTAATACAAGTGCAAAAGTGGTTTCCTGCATCAACACAAGTGCGAAAAGTGGTTTTTCAACACTAACACAAGTGTGAAAAGTGGTTTTTCAACACTAACACAAGTGCAAAAAGTGTTTTTTCCACACTAATACAAGTGCAAAAGTGGTTTCCTGCACCAACACAAGTGCGAAAAGTGGTTTTTCAACACTAACACAAGTGCGAAAAGTGGTTTTTTAACACTATCACAAGTGCAAAAAGTGTTTTTTCCACACTAATACAAGTGCAAAAGTGGTTTCCTGCACCAACACAAGTGCGAAAAGTGATTTTTCAACACTAACACAAGTGCGAAAAGTGGTTTTTCCACACTAGTACTAGTGCAAAAGTGGTTTCCTGCACCAACACAAGTGCGAAAAGTGGTTTTTCAACACTAACACAAGTGCGGAAAGTGGTTTTTCAACACTATCACAAGTGCAAAAAGTGTTTTTTCCACACTAATAGAAGTGCAAATGTGGTTTCCTGCACCAACACAAGTGCAAAAAGTGGTTTTTCAACACTAACACAAGTGCGACAAGTGGTTTTTCAACACTAACACAAGTGCGAAAAGTGTTTTTTCCACACTAATACAAGTGGAAAAGTGGTTTCCTGCACCAACACAAGTGCGAAAAGTGGTTTTTCAACTCTAACACAAGTGCAAAAAGTGGTTTTTCAACACTAACACAAGTGCGAAAAGTGTTTTTTCCACACTAATACAAGTGCAAAAGTGGTTTCCTGCACCAACACAAGTGGGAAAAGTGGTTTTACAACACTAACACAAGTGCGAAAAGTGGTTTTTCAACAATAACACAAGTGCGAAAAGTGGTTTTTCCACACCAACACAAGTGCGAAAAGTGGTTTTTCAACACTAACACAAGTGCGAAAAGTGGTTTTTCAACACTAACACAAGTGCGAAAAGTGTTTTTTCCACACTAATACAAGTGCCAAAGTGGTTTCCTGCACCAACACAAGTGCGAAAAGTGGTTTTTCAACACTAACACAAGTGCGAAAAGTGGTTTTTCAACACTAACACAAGTGCGAAAAGTGGTTTTTCAACACTAACACAAGTGAGAAAAGTGGTTTTTCCACACTAATACAAGTGCAAAAGTGGTTTCCTGCACCAACACAAGTGCGAAAAGTGGTTTTACAACACTAACACAAGTGCAAAACGTGGTTTTTCAACACTATCACAAGTGCAAAAAGTGTTTTTTCCACACTAATACAAGTGCAAAAGTGGTTTCCTGCACCAACACAAGTGCGAAAAGTGGTTTTTCAACACTAACACAAGTGCGAAAAGTGGTTTTTCAACACTAACACAAGTGCGAAAAGTGGATTTTCAACACTATCACAAGTGCAAAAAGTGTTTTTTCCACACTAATACAAGTGCAAAAGTGGTTTCCTGCACCAACACAAGTGCGAAAAGTGGTTTTTCAACACTAACACAAGTGCGAAAAGTGGTTTTTCAACACTAACACAAGTGCGAAAAGTGTTTTTTCCACACTAATATAAGTGCAAAAGTGGTTTCCTGCACCAACACAAGTGCGAAAAGTGGTTTTTCAACACTAACGCAAGTGCGAAAAGTGGTTTTTCAACACTATCACAAGTGCAAAAAGTGTTTTTGCCACACTAATACAAGTGCAAAAGTGGTTTCCTGCACCAACACAAGTGCGAAAAGTGGTTTTTCAACACTAACACAAGTGCGAAAAGTGGTTTTTCAACACTAACACAAGTCCGAAAAGTGTTTTTTCCACACTAATACAAGTGCAAAAGTGGTTTCCTGCATCAACACAAGTGCGAAAAGTGGTTTTTCAACACTAACACAAGTGTGAAAAGTGGTTTTTCAACACTAACACAAGTGCAAAAAGTGTTTTTTCCACACTAATACAAGTGCAAAAGTGGTTTCCTGCACCAACACAAGTGCGAAAAGTGGTTTTTCAACACTAACACAAGTGCGAAAAGTGGTTTTTCAACACTAACACAAGTGCGAAAAGTGGTTTTTCAACACTAACACAAGTGCGAAAAGTGTTTTTTCCACACTAATACAAGTGGAAAAGTGGTTTCCTGCACCAACACAAGTGCGAAAAGTGGTTTTTCAACACTAACACAAGTGCAAAAAGTGGTTTTTCAACACTAACACAAGTGCGAAAAGTGTTTTTTCCACACTAATACAAGTGCAAAAGTGGTTTCCTGCACCAACACAAGTGGGAAAAGTGGTTTTACAACATTAACACAAGTGCGAAAAGTGGTTTTTCAACAATAACACAAGTGCGAAAAGTGGTTTTTCAACACTAACACAAGTGCGAAAAGTGGTTTTTCCACACTAATACAAGTGCAAAAGTGGTTTCCTGCACCAACACAAGTGCGAAAAGTGGTTTTTCAACACTAACACAAGTGCGAAAAGTGGTTTTTCAACACCATCACAAGTGCAAAAAGTGTTTTTTCCACACTAATACAAGTGCAAAAGTGGTTTCCTGCACCAACACAAGTGCGAAAAGTGGTTTTTCAACACTAACACAAGTGCGAAAAGTTGTTTTTCAACACTAACACAAGTGCGAAAAGTGGATTTTCAACACTATCACAAGTGCAAAAAGTGTTTTTTCCACACTAATAAAAGTGCAAAAGTGGTTTCCTGCACCAACACAAGTGCGAAAAGTGGTTTTTCAACACTAACACAAGTGCGAAAAGTGGTTTTTCAACACTAATACAAGTGCGAAAAGTGGTTTTTCCATACTAATACAAGTGCAAAAGTGGTTTTTCCACACTAATACAAGTGCAAAAGTGGTTTCCTGCACCAACACAAGTGCGAAAAGTCATTTTTCAACACTAACACAAGTGCGAAAAGTGGTTTTTCAACACCATCACAAGTGCAAAAAGTGTTTTTTCCACACCAATACAAGTGCAAAAGTGGTTTCCTGCACCAACACAAGTGCGAAAAGTGGTTTTTCAACACTAACACAAGTGCGAAAAGTGGTTTTTCAACACTAACACAAGTGCGAAAAGTGTTTTTTCCACACTAATACAAGTGCCAAAGTGGTTTCCTGCACCAACACAAGTGCGAAAAGTGGTTTTTCAACACTAACACAAGTGCGAAAAGTGGTTTTTCAACACTAACACAAGTGCGAAAAGTGGTTTTTCAACACTAACACAAGTGAGAAAAGTGGTTTTTCCACACTAATACAAGTGCAAAAGTGGTTTCCTGCACCAACACAAGTGTGAAAAGTGGTTTTACAACACTAACACAAGTGCAAAACGTGGTTTTTCAACACTATCACAAGTGCAAAAAGTGTTTTTTCCACACTAATACAAGTGCAAAAGTGGTTTCCTGCACCAACACAAGTGCGAAAAGTGGTTTTTCAACACTAACACAAGTGCGAAAGGTGGTTTTTCAACACTAACACAAGTGCGAAAAGTGGATTTTCAACACTATCACAAGTGCAAAAAGTGTTTTTTCCACACTAATACAAGTGCAAAAGTGGTTTCCTGCACCAACACAAGTGCGAAAAGTGGTTTTTCAACACTAACACAAGTGCGAAAAGTGGTTTTTCAACACTAACACAAGTGCGAAAAGTGTTTTTTCCACACTAATATAAGTGCAAAAGTGGTTTCCTGCACCAACACAAGTGCGAAAAGTGGTTTTTCAACACTAACGCAAGTGCGAAAAGTGGTTTTTCAACACTATCACAAGTGCAAAAAGTGTTTTTGCCACACTAATACAAGTGCAAAAGTGGTTTCCTGCACCAACACAAGTGCGAAAAGTGGTTTTTCAACACTAACACAAGTGCGAAAAGTGGTTTTTCAACACTAACACAAGTGCGAAAAGTGTTTTTTCCACACTAATACAAGTGCAAAAGTGGTTTCCTGCATCAACACAAGTGCGAAAAGTGGTTTTTCAACACTAACACAAGTGTGAAAAGTGGTTTTTCAACACTAACACAAGTGCAAAAAGTGTTTTTTCCACACTAATACAAGTGCAAAAGTGGTTTCCTGCACCAACACAAGTGCGAAAAGTGGTTTTTCAACACTAACACAAGTGCGAAAAGTGGTTTTTTAACACTATCACAAGTGCAAAAAGTGTTTTTTCCACACTAATACAAGTGCAAAAGTGGTTTCCTGCACCAACACAAGTGCGAAAAGTGATTTTTCAACACTAACACAAGTGCGAAAAGTGGTTTTTCCACACTAGTACTAGTGCAAAAGTGGTTTCCTGCACCAACACAAGTGCGAAAAGTGGTTTTTCAACACTAACACAAGTGCGGAAAGTGGTTTTTCAACACTATCACAAGTGCAAAAAGTGTTTTTTCCACACTAATAGAAGTGCAAATGTGGTTTCCTGCACCAACACAAGTGCAAAAAGTGGTTTTTCAACACTAACACAAGTGCGACAAGTGGTTTTTCAACACTAACACAAGTGCGAAAAGTGTTTTTTCCACACTAATACAAGTGGAAAAGTGGTTTCCTGCACCAACACAAGTGCGAAAAGTGGTTTTTCAACTCTAACACAAGTGCAAAAAGTGGTTTTTCAACACTAACACAAGTGCGAAAAGTGTTTTTTCCACACTAATACAAGTGCAAAAGTGGTTTCCTGCACCAACACAAGTGGGAAAAGTGGTTTTACAACACTAACACAAGTGCGAAAAGTGGTTTTTCAACAATAACACAAGTGCGAAAAGTGGTTTTTCCACACCAACACAAGTGCGAAAAGTGGTTTTTCAACACTAACACAAGTGCGAAAAGTGGTTTTTCAACACCATCACAAGTGCAAAAAGTGTTTTTTCCACACTAATACAAGTGCAAAAGTGGTTTCCTGCACCAACACAAGTGCGAAAAGTGGTTTTTCAACACTAACACAAGTGCGAAAAGTTGTTTTTCAACACTAACACAAGTGCGAAAAGTGGATTTTCAACACTATCACAAGTGCAAAAAGTGTTTTTTCCACACTAATAAAAGTGCAAAAGTGGTTTCCTGCACCAACACAAGTGCGAAAAGTGGTTTTTCAACACTAACACAAGTGCGAAAAGTGGTTTTTCAACACTAATACAAGTGCGAAAAGTGGTTTTTCCACACTAATACAAGTGCAAAAGTGGTTTTTCCACACTAATACAAGTGCAAAAGTGGTTTCCTGCACCAACACAAGTGCGAAAAGTAATTTTTCAACACTAACACAAGTGCGAAAAGTGGTTTTTCAACACCATCACAAGTGCGAAAAGTTGCTTTTCAACACTAACACAAGTGCGAAAAGTGGTTTTTCAACACTAACACAAGTGCGAAAAGTGGTTTTTTCCACACTAATACAAGTGCAAAAGTGGTTTCCTGCACCAACACAAGTGCGAAAAGTGGTTTTTCAACACTAACACAAGTGCGAAAAGTGGTTTTTCAACACTATCACAAGTGCAAAAAGTGTTTTTTTCCACACTAATACAAGTGCAAAAGTGGTTTCCTGCACCAACACAAGTGCAAAAAGTGGTTTTTCAACACTAACACAAGTGCGAAAAGTGGTTTTTCAACACTAACACAAGTGCGAAAAGTGGTTTTTCAACACTATCACAAGTGCAAAAAGTGTTTTTTCCACACTAATACAAGTGCAAAAGTGGTTTCCTGCACCAACACAAGTGCGAAAAGTGGTTTTTCAACACTAACACAAGTGCGAAAAGTGGTTTTTCAACACTAACACAAGTGCGAAAAGTGGTTTTTCAACACTAACACAAGTACGAAAAGTGGTTTTTCCACACTAATACAAGTGCAAAAGTGGTTTCCTGCACCAACACAAGTGCGAAAAGTGGTTTTTCAACACTAACACAAGTGCAAAAAGTGGTTTTTCAACACTATCACAAGTGCAAAAAGTGTTTTTTCCGCACTAATACAAGTGCAAAAGTGGTTTCCTGCACCAACACAAGTGCGAAAAGTGGTTTTTCAACACTAACACAAGGGCGAAAAGTGGTTTTTCAACCCTTACACAAGTGCGAAAAGTGATTTTTCCACACTAATACAAGTGCAAAAGTGGTTTCCTGCACCAACACAAGTGCGAAAAGTGGTTTTTCAACACTAACACAAGTGCGAAAAGTGGTTTTTCAACACTATCACAAGTGCAAAAAGTGTTTTTTCCACACTAATACAAGTGCAAAAGTGGTTTCCTGCACCAACACAAGTGCGAAAAGTGGTTTTTCAACTCTAACACAAGTGCGAAGTGGTTTTTCAACACTAACACAAGTGCGAAAAGTGTTTTTTCCACACTAACACAAGTGCAAAAGTGGTTTCCTGCACCAACACAAGTGCGAAAAGTGGTTTTTCAACACTAACACAAGTGCGAAAAGTGGTTTTTCAACACTAACACAAGTGTGAAAAGTGGTTTTTCCACACTAATACAAGTGCAAAAGTGGTTTCCTGCACCAACACAAGTGCGAAAAGTGGTTTTTCAACACTAACACAAGTGCAAAAAGTGGTTTTTCAACACTATCACAAGTGCAAAAAGTGTTTTTTCCACACTAATACAAGTGCAAAAGTGGTTTCCTGCACCAACACAAGTGCGAAAAGTGGTTTTTCAACACTAACACAAGTGCGAAAAGTGGTTTTTCAACACTATCACAAGTGCAAAAAGTGTTTTTTCCACACTAATACAAGTGCAAAAGTGGTTTCCTGCACCAACACAAGTGCGAAAAGTGGTTTTTCAACACTAACACAAGTGCGACAAGTGGTTTTTCAACACTAACACAAGTGCGAAAAGTGTTTTTTCCACACTAACACAAGTGCAAAAGTGGTTTCCTGCACCAACACAAGTGCGAAAAGTGGTTTTTCAACACTAACACAAGTGCGAAAAGTGGTTTTTCAACACTAACACAAGTGCGAAAAGTGGTTTTTCCACACTAATACAAGTGCAAAAGTGGTTTCTTGCACCAACACAAGTGCGAAAAGTGGTTTTTCAACACTAACACAAGTGCGAAAAGTGGTTGTTCAACACTATCACAAGTGCAAAAAGTGTTTTTCCACACTAATACAAGTGCAAAAGTGGTTTCCTGCACCAACACAAGTGCGAAAAGTGGTTTTTCAACACTAACACAAGTGCGAAAAGTGGTTTTTCAACACTAACACAAGTGCGAAAAGTGGTTTTTCCACACTAATACAAGTGCAAAAGTGGTTTCCTGCACCAACACAAGTGCGAAAAGTGGTTTTTCAACTCTAACACAAGTGCAAAAAGTGGTTTTTCAACACTAACACAAGTGCGAAAAGTGTTTTTTCCACACTAATACAAGTGCAAAAGTGGTTTCCTGCACCAACACAAGTGGGAAAAGTGGTTTTACAACACTAACACAAGTGCGAAAAGTGGTTTTTCAACAATAACACAAGTGCGAAAAGTGGTTTTTCCACACCAACACAAGTGCGAAAAGTGGTTTTTCAACACTAACACAAGTGCGAAAAGTGGTTTTTCAACACCATCACAAGTGCAAAAAGTGTTTTTTCCACACTAATACAAGTGCAAAAGTGGTTTCCTGCACCAACACAAGTGCGAAAAGTGGTTTTTCAACACTAACACAAGTGCGAAAAGTTGTTTTTCAACACTAACACAAGTGCGAAAAGTGGATTTTCAACACTATCACAAGTGCAAAAAGTGTTTTTTCCACACTAATAAAAGTGCAAAAGTGGTTTCCTGCACCAACACAAGTGCGAAAAGTGGTTTTTCAACACTAACACAAGTGCGAAAAGTGGTTTTTCAACACTAATACAAGTGCGAAAAGTGGTTTTTCCACACTAATACAAGTGCAAAAGTGGTTTTTCCACACTAATACAAGTGCAAAAGTGGTTTCCTGCACCAACACAAGTGCGAAAAGTAATTTTTCAACACTAACACAAGTGCGAAAAGTGGTTTTTCAACACCATCACAAGTGCGAAAAGTTGCTTTTCAACACTAACACAAGTGCGAAAAGTGGTTTTTCAACACTAACACAAGTGCGAAAAGTGGTTTTTTCCACACTAATACAAGTGCAAAAGTGGTTTCCTGCACCAACACAAGTGCGAAAAGTGGTTTTTCAACACTAACACAAGTGCGAAAAGTGGTTTTTCAACACTATCACAAGTGCAAAAAGTGTTTTTTTCCACACTAATACAAGTGCAAAAGTGGTTTCCTGCACCAACACAAGTGCAAAAAGTGGTTTTTCAACACTAACACAAGTGCGAAAAGTGGTTTTTCAACACTAACACAAGTGCGAAAAGTGGTTTTTCAACACTATCACAAGTGCAAAAAGTGTTTTTTCCACACTAATACAAGTGCAAAAGTGGTTTCCTGCACCAACACAAGTGCGAAAAGTGGTTTTTCAACACTAACACAAGTGCGAAAAGTGGTTTTTCAACACTAACACAAGTGCGAAAAGTGGTTTTTCAACACTAACACAAGTACGAAAAGTGGTTTTTCCACACTAATACAAGTGCAAAAGTGGTTTCCTGCACCAACACAAGTGCGAAAAGTGGTTTTTCAACACTAACACAAGTGCAAAAAGTGGTTTTTCAACACTATCACAAGTGCAAAAAGTGTTTTTTCCGCACTAATACAAGTGCAAAAGTGGTTTCCTGCACCAACACAAGTGCGAAAAGTGGTTTTTCAACACTAACACAAGGGCGAAAAGTGGTTTTTCAACCCTTACACAAGTGCGAAAAGTGATTTTTCCACACTAATACAAGTGCAAAAGTGGTTTCCTGCACCAACACAAGTGCGAAAAGTGGTTTTTCAACACTAACACAAGTGCGAAAAGTGGTTTTTCAACACTATCACAAGTGCAAAAAGTGTTTTTTCCACACTAATACAAGTGCAAAAGTGGTTTCCTGCACCAACACAAGTGCGAAAAGTGGTTTTTCAACTCTAACACAAGTGCGAAGTGGTTTTTCAACACTAACACAAGTGCGAAAAGTGTTTTTTCCACACTAACACAAGTGCAAAAGTGGTTTCCTGCACCAACACAAGTGCGAAAAGTGGTTTTTCAACACTAACACAAGTGCGAAAAGTGGTTTTTCAACACTAACACAAGTGTGAAAAGTGGTTTTTCCACACTAATACAAGTGCAAAAGTGGTTTCCTGCACCAACACAAGTGCGAAAAGTGGTTTTTCAACACTAACACAAGTGCAAAAAGTGGTTTTTCAACACTATCACAAGTGCAAAAAGTGTTTTTTCCACACTAATACAAGTGCAAAAGTGGTTTCCTGCACCAACACAAGTGCGAAAAGTGGTTTTTCAACACTAACACAAGTGCGAAAAGTGGTTTTTCAACACTATCACAAGTGCAAAAAGTGTTTTTTCCACACTAATACAAGTGCAAAAGTGGTTTCCTGCACCAACACAAGTGCGAAAAGTGGTTTTTCAACACTAACACAAGTGCGACAAGTGGTTTTTCAACACTAACACAAGTGCGAAAAGTGTTTTTTCCACACTAACACAAGTGCAAAAGTGGTTTCCTGCACCAACACAAGTGCGAAAAGTGGTTTTTCAACACTAACACAAGTGCGAAAAGTGGTTTTTCAACACTAACACAAGTGCGAAAAGTGGTTTTTCCACACTAATACAAGTGCAAAAGTGGTTTCTTGCACCAACACAAGTGCGAAAAGTGGTTTTTCAACACTAACACAAGTGCGAAAAGTGGTTGTTCAACACTATCACAAGTGCAAAAAGTGTTTTTCCACACTAATACAAGTGCAAAAGTGGTTTCCTGCACCAACACAAGTGCGAAAAGTGGTTTTTCAACACTAACACAAGTGCGAAAAGTGGTTTTTCAACACTAACACAAGTGCGAAAAGTGGTTTTTCCACACTAATACAAGTGCAAAAGTGGTTTCCTGCACCAACACAAGTGCGAAAAGTGGTTTTTCAACACTAACAGAAGTGCGAAAAGTGGTTTTTCAACACTATCACAAGTGCAAAAAGTGTTTTTTCCACACTAATACAAGTGCAAAAGTGGTTTCCTGCACCAACACAAGTGCGAAAAGTGATTTTTCAACACTAACACAAGTGCGAAAAGTGGTTTTTCCACACTAATACAAGTGCAAAAGTGGTTTCCTGCACCAACACAAGTGCGAAAAGTGGTTTTTCAACACTAACACAAGTGCGGAAAGTGGTTTTTCAACACTATCACAAGTGCAAAAAGTGTTTTTTCCACACTAATAGAAGTGCAAAAGTGGTTTCCTGCACCAACACAAGTGCAAAAAGTGGTTTTTCAACACTAACACAAGTGCGACAAGTGGTTTTTCAACACTAACACAAGTGCGAAAAGTGTTTTTTCCACACTAATACAAGTGGAAAAGTGGTTTCCTGCACCAACACAAGTGCGAAAAGTGGTTTTTCAACACTAACACAAGTGCAAAAAGTGGTTTTTCAACACTAACACAAGTGCGAAAAGTGTTTTTTCCACACTAATACAAGTGCAAAAGTGGTTTCCTGCACCAACACAAGTGGGAAAAGTGGTTTTACAACACTAACACAAGTGCGAAAAGTGGTTTTTCAACAATAACACAAGTGCGAAAAGTGGTTTTTCAACACTAACACAAGTGCGAAAAGTGGTTTTTCCACACTAATACAAGTGCAAAAGTGGTTTCCTGCACCAACACAAGTGCGAAAAGTGGTTTTTCAACACTAACACAAGTGCGAAAAGTTGTTTTTCAACACTAACACAAGTGCGAAAAGTGGATTTTCAACACTATCACAAGTGCAAAAAGTGTTTTTTCCACACTAATAAAAGTGCAAAAGTGGTTTCCTGCACCAACACAAGTGCGAAAAGTGGTTTTTCAACACTAACACAAGTGCGAAAAGTGGTTTTTCAACACTAATACAAGTGCGAAAAGTGGTTTTTCTATACTAATACAAGTGCAAAAGTGGTTTTTCCACACTAATACAAGTGCGAAAAGTGATTTTTCCACACTAATACAAGTGCAAAAGTGGTTTCCTGCACCAACACAAGTGCGAAAAGTGGTTTTTCAACACTAACACAAGTGCGGAAAGTGGTTTTTCAACACTATCACAAGTGCAAAAAGTGTTTTTTCCACACTAATAGAAGTGCAAAAGTGGTTTCCTGCACCAACACAAGTGCAAAAAGTGGTTTTTCAACACTAACACAAGTGCGACAAGTGGTTTTTCAACACTAACACAAGTGCGAAAAGTGTTTTTTCCACACTAATACAAGTGGAAAAGTGGTTTCCTGCACCAACACAAGTGCGAAAAGTGGTTTTTCAACACTAACACAAGTGCAAAAAGTGGTTTTTCAACACTAACACAAGTGCGAAAAGTGTTTTTTCCACACTAATACAAGTGCAAAAGTGGTTTCCTGCACCAACACAAGTGGGAAAAGTGGTTTTACAACACTAACACAAGTGCGAAAAGTGGTTTTTCAACAATAACACAAGTGCGAAAAGTGGTTTTTCAACACTAACACAAGTGCGAAAAGTGGTTTTTCCACACTAATACAAGTGCAAAAGTGGTTTCCTGCACCAACACAAGTGCGAAAAGTGGTTTTTCAACACTAACACAAGTGCGAAAAGTTGTTTTTCAACACTAACACAAGTGCGAAAAGTGGATTTTCAACACTATCACAAGTGCAAAAAGTGTTTTTTCCACACTAATAAAAGTGCAAAAGTGGTTTCCTGCACCAACACAAGTGCGAAAAGTGGTTTTTCAACACTAACACAAGTGCGAAAAGTGGTTTTTCAACACTAATACAAGTGCGAAAAGTGGTTTTTCTATACTAATACAAGTGCAAAAGTGGTTTTTCCACACTAATACAAGTGCAAAAGTGGTTTCCTGCACCAACACAAGTGCGAAAAGTCATTTTTCAACACTAACACAAGTGCGAAAAGTGGTTTTTCAACACCATCACAAGTGCAAAAAGTGTTTTTTCCACACCAATACAAGTGCAAAAGTGGTTTCCTGCACCAACACAAGTGCGAAAAGTGGTTTTTCAACACTAACACAAGTGCGAAAAGTGGTTTTTCAACACTAACACAAGTGCGAAAAGTGTTTTTTCCACACTAATACAAGTGCCAAAGTGGTTTCCTGCACCAACACAAGTGCGAAAAGTGGTTTTTCAACACTAACACAAGTGCGAAAAGTGGTTTTTCAACACTAACACAAGTGCGAAAAGTGGTTTTTCAACACTAACACAAGTGAGAAAAGTGGTTTTTCCACACTAATACAAGTGCAAAAGTGGTTTCCTGCACCAACACAAGTGCGAAAAGTGGTTTTACAACACTAACACAAGTGCAAAACATGGTTTTTCAACACTATCACAAGTGCAAAAAGTGTTTTTTCCACACTAATACAAGTGCAAAAGTGGTTTCCTGCACCAACACAAGTGCGAAAAGTGGTTTTTCAACACTAACACAAGTGCGAAAAGTGGTTTTTCAACACTAACACAAGTGCGAAAAGTGGATTTTCAACACTATCACAAGTGCAAAAAGTGTTTTTTCCACACTAATACAAGTGCAAAAGTGGTTTCCTGCACCAACACAAGTGCGAAAAGTGGTTTTTCAACACTAACACAAGTGCGAAAAGTGGTTTTTCAACACTAACACAAGTGCGAAAAGTGTTTTTTCCACACTAATATAAGTGCAAAAGTGGTTTCCTGCACCAACACAAGTGCGAAAAGTGGTTTTTCAACACTAACGCAAGTGCGAAAAGTGGTTTTTCAACACTATCACAAGTGCAAAAAGTGTTTTTGCCACACTAATACAAGTGCAAAAGTGGTTTCCTGCACCAACACAAGTGCGAAAAGTGGTTTTTCAACACTAACACAAGTGCGAAAAGTGGTTTTTCAACACTAACACAAGTGCGAAAAGTGTTTTTTCCACACTAATACAAGTGCAAAAGTGGTTTCCTGCATCAACACAAGTGCGAAAAGTGGTTTTTCAACACTAACACAAGTGTGAAAAGTGGTTTTTCAACACTAACACAAGTGCGAAAAGTGTTTTTTCCACACTAATACAAGTGCAAAAGTGGTTTCCTGCATCAACACAAGTGCGAAAAGTGGTTTTTCAACACTAACACAAGTGTGAAAAGTGGTTTTTCAACACTAACACAAGTGCAAAAAGTGTTTTTTCCACACTAATACAAGTGCAAAAGTGGTTTCCTGCACCAACACAAGTGCGAAAAGTGGTTTTTCAACACTAACACAAGTGCGAAAAGTGGTTTTTTAACACTATCACAAGTGCAAAAAGTGTTTTTTCCACACTAATACAAGTGCAAAAGTGGTTTCCTGCACCAACACAAGTGCGAAAAGTGATTTTTCAACACTAACACAAGTGCGAAAAGTGGTTTTTCCACACTAATACAAGTGCAAAAGTGGTTTCCTGCACCAACACAAGTGCGAAAAGTGGTTTTTCAACACTAACACAAGTGCGGAAAGTGGTTTTTCAACACTATCACAAGTGCAAAAAGTGTTTTTTCCACACTAATAGAAGTGCAAAAGTGGTTTCCTGCACCAACACAAGTGCAAAAAGTAGTTTTTCAACACTAACACAAGTGCGACAAGTGGTTTTTCAACACTAACACAAGTGCGAAAAGTGTTTTTTCCACACTAATACAAGTGGAAAAGTGGTTTCCTGCACCAACACAAGTGCGAAAAGTGGTTTTTCAACTCTAACACAAGTGCAAAAAGTGGTTTTTCAACACTAACACAAGTGCGAAAAGTGTTTTTTCCACACTAATACAAGTGCAAAAGTGGTTTCCTGCACCAACACAAGTGGGAAAAGTGGTTTTACAACACTAACACAAGTGCGAAAAGTGGTTTTTCAACAATAACACAAGTGCGAAAAGTGGTTTTTCAACACTAACACAAGTGCGAAAAGTGGTTTTTTCCACACTAATACAAGTGCAAAAGTGGTTTCCTGCACCAACACAAGTGCGAAAAGTGGTTTTTCAACACTAACACAAGTGCGAAAAGTGGTTTTTCAACACCATCACAAGTGCAAAAAGTGTTTTTTCCACACTAATACAAGTGCAAAAGTGGTTTCCTGCACCAACACAAGTGCGAAAAGTGGTTTTTCAACACTAACACAAGTGCGAAAAGTTGTTTTTCAACACTAACACAAGTGCGAAAAGTGGATTTTCAACACTATCACAAGTGCAAAAAGTGTTTTTTCCACACTAATAAAAGTGCAAAAGTGGTTTCCTGCACCAACACAAGTGCGAAAAGTGGTTTTTCAACACTAACACAAGTGCGAAAAGTGGTTTTTCAACACTAATACAAGTGCGAAAAGTGGTTTTTCCACACTAATACAAGTGCAAAAGTGGTTTTTCCACACTAATACAAGTGCAAAAGTGGTTTCCTGCACCAACACAAGTGCGAAAAGTAATTTTTCAACACTAACACAAGTGCGAAAAGTGGTTTTTCAACACCATCACAAGTGCGAAAAGTTGCTTTTCAACACTAACACAAGTGCGAAAAGTGGTTTTTCAACACTAGCACAAGTGCGAAAAGTGGTTTTTTCCACACTAATACAAGTGCAAAAGTGGTTTCCTGCACCAACACAAGTGCGAAAAGTGGTTTTTCAACACTAACACAAGTGCGAAAAGTGGTTTTTCAACACTATCACAAGTGCAAAAAGTGTTTTTTTCCACACTAATACAAGTGCAAAAGTGGTTTCCTGCACCAACACAAGTGCAAAAAGTGGTTTTTCAACACTAACACAAGTGCGAAAAGTGGTTTTTCAACACTAACACAAGTGCGAAAAGTGGTTTTTCAACACTATCACAAGTGCAAAAAGTGTTTTTTCCACACTAATACAAGTGCAAAAGTGGTTTCCTGCACCAACACAAGTGCGAAAAGTGGTTTTTCAACACTAACACAAGTGCGAAAAGTGGTTTTTCAACACTAACACAAGTGCGAAAAGTGGTTTTTCAACACTAACACAAGTACGAAAAGTGGTTTTTCCACACTAATACAAGTGCAAAAGTGGTTTCCTGCACCAACACAAGTGCGAAAAGTGGTTTTTCAACACTAACACAAGTGCAAAAAGTGGTTTTTCAACACTATCACAAGTGCAAAAAGTGTTTTTTCCACACTAATACAAGTGCAAAAGTGGTTTCCTGCACCAACACAAGTGCGAAGAGTGGTTTTTCAACACTAACACAAGGGCGAAAAGTGGTTTTTCAACCCTTACACAAGTGCGAAAAGTGATTTTTCCACACTAATACAAGTGCAAAAGTGGTTTCCTGCACCAACACAAGTGCGAAAAGTGGTTTTTCAACACTAACACAAGTGCGAAAAGTGGTTTTTCAACACTATCACAAGTGCAAAAAGTGTTTTTTCCACACTAATACAAGTGCAAAAGTGGTTTCCTGCACCAACACAAGTGCGAAAAGTGGTTTTTCAACACTAACACAAGGGCGAAAAGTGGTTTTTCAACCCTTACACAAGTGCGAAAAGTGATTTTTCCACACTAATACAAGTGCAAAAGTGGTTTCCTGCACCAACACAAGTGCGAAAAGTGGTTTTTCAACACTAACACAAGTGCGAAAAGTGGTTTTTCAACACTATCACAAGTGCAAAAAGTGTTTTTTCCACACTAATACAAGTGCAAAAGTGGTTTCCTGCACCAACACAAGTGCGAAAAGTGGTTTTTCAACACTAACACAAGTGCGAAAAGTGGTTTTTCAACACTATCACAAGTGCAAAAAGTGTTTTTTCCACACTAATACAAGTGCAAAAGTGGTTTCCTGCACCAACACAAGTGCGAAAAGTGGTTTTTCAACACTAACACAAGTGCGACAAGTGGTTTTTCAACACTAACACAAGTGCGAAAAGTGTTTTTTCCACACTAATACAAGTGCAAAAGTGGTTTCCTGCACCAACACAAGTGCGAAAAGTGGTTTTTCAACACTAACACAAGTGCAAAAAGTGTTTTTTCCACACTAATACAAGTGCAAAAGTGGTTTCCTGCACCAACACAAGTGCGAAGAGTGGTTTTTCAACACTAACACAAGGGCGAAAAGTGGTTTTTCAACCCTTACACAAGTGCGAAAAGTGATTTTTCCACACTAATACAAGTGCAAAAGTGGTTTCCTGCACCAACACAAGTGCGAAAAGTGGTTTTTCAACACTAACACAAGTGCGAAAAGTGGTTTTTCAACACTATCACAAGTGCAAAAAGTGTTTTTTCCACACTAATACAAGTGCAAAAGTGGTTTCCTGCACCAACACAAGTGCGAAAAGTGGTTTTTCAACTCTAACACAAGTGCGAAGTGGTTTTTCAACACTAACACAAGTGCGAAAAGTGTTTTTTCCACACTAACACAAGTGCAAAAGTGGTTTCCTGCACCAACACAAGTGCGAAAAGTGGTTTTTCAACACTAACACAAGTGCGAAAAGTGGTTTTTCAACACTAACACAAGTGTGAAAAGTGGTTTTTCCACACTAATACAAGTGCAAAAGTGGTTTCCTGCACCAACACAAGTGCGAAAAGTGGTTTTTCAACACTAACACAAGTGCAAAAAGTGGTTTTTCAACACTATCACAAGTGCAAAAAGTGTTTTTTCCACACTAATACAAGTGCAAAAGTGGTTTCCTGCACCAACACAAGTGCGAAAAGTGGTTTTTCAACACTAACACAAGTGCGAAAAGTGGTTTTTCAACACTATCACAAGTGCAAAAAGTGTTTTTTCCACACTAATACAAGTGCAAAAGTGGTTTCCTGCACCAACACAAGTGCGAAAAGTGGTTTTTCAACACTAACACAAGTGCGACAAGTGGTTTTTCAACACTAACACAAGTGCGAAAAGTGTTTTTTCCACACTAATACAAGTGCAAAAGTGGTTTCCTGCACCAACACAAGTGCGAAAAGTGGTTTTTCAACACTAACACAAGTGCGAAAAGTGGTTTTTCAACACTAACACAAGTGCGAAAAGTGGTTTTTCCACACTAATACAAGTGCAAAAGTGGTTTCTTGCACCAACACAAGTGCGAAAAGTGGTTTTTCAACACTAACACAAGTGCGAAAAGTGGTTGTTCAACACTATCACAAGTGCAAAAAGTGTTTTTCCACACTAATACAAGTGCAAAAGTGGTTTCCTGCACCAACACAAGTGCGAAAAGTGGTTTTTCAACACTAACACAAGTGCGAAAAGTGGTTTTTCAACACTAACACAAGTGCGAAAAGTGGTTTTTCCACACTAATACAAGTGCAAAAGTGGTTTCCTGCACCAACACAAGTGCGAAAAGTGGTTTTTCAACACTAACAGAAGTGCGAAAAGTGGTTTTTCAACACTATCACAAGTGCAAAAAGTGTTTTTTCCACACTAATACAAGTGCAAAAGTGGTTTCCTGCACCAACACAAGTGCGAAAAGTGATTTTTCAACACTAACACAAGTGCGAAAAGTGGTTTTTCCACACTAATACAAGTGCAAAAGTGGTTTCCTGCACCAACACAAGTGCGAAAAGTGGTTTTTCAACACTAACACAAGTGCGGAAAGTGGTTTTTCAACACTATCACAAGTGCGAAAAGTGTTTTTTCCACACTAATACAAGTGGAAAAGTGGTTTCCTGCACCAACACAAGTGCGAAAAGTGGTTTTTCAACACTAACACAAGTGCAAAAAGTGGTTTTTCAACACTAACACAAGTGCGAAAAGTGTTTTTTCCACACTAATACAAGTGCAAAAGTGGTTTCCTGCACCAACACAAGTGGGAAAAGTGGTTTTACAACACTAACACAAGTGCGAAAAGTGGTTTTTCAACAATAACACAAGTGCGAAAAGTGGTTTTTCAACACTAACACAAGTGCGAAAAGTGGTTTTTCCACACTAATACAAGTGCAAAAGTGGTTTCCTGCACCAACACAAGTGCGAAAAGTGGTTTTTCAACACTAACACAAGTGCGAAAAGTGGTTTTTCAACACAATCACAAGTGCAAAAAGTGTTTTTTCCACACTAATACAAGTGCAAAAGTGGTTTCCTGCACCAACACAAGTGCGAAAAGTGGTTTTTCAACACTAACACAAGTGCGAAAAGTTGTTTTTCAACACTAACACAAGTGCGAAAAGTGGATTTTCAACACTATCACAAGTGCAAAAAGTGTTTTTTCCACACTAATAAAAGTGCAAAAGTGGTTTCCTGCACCAACACAAGTGCGAAAAGTGGTTTTTCAACACTAACACAAGTGCGAAAAGTGGTTTTTCAACACTAATACAAGTGCGAGAAGTGGTTTTTCTATACTAATACAAGTGCAAAAGTGGTTTTTCCACACTAATACAAGTGCAAAAGTGGTTTCCTGCACCAACACAAGTGCGAAAAGTCATTTTTCAACACTAACACAAGTGCGAAAAGTGGTTTTTCAACACCATCACAAGTGCAAAAAGTGTTTTTTCCACACCAATACAAGTGCAAAAGTGGTTTCCTGCACCAACACAAGTGCGAAAAGTGGTTTTTCAACACTAACACAAGTGCGAAAAGTGGTTTTTCAACACTAACACAAGTGCGAAAAGTGTTTTTTCCACACTAATACAAGTGCCAAAGTGGTTTCCTGCACCAACACAAGTGCGAAAAGTGGTTTTTCAACACTAACACAAGTGCGAAAAGTGGTTTTTCAACACTAACACAAGTGCGAAAAGTGGTTTTTCAACACTAACACAAGTGAGAAAAGTGGTTTTTCCACACTAATACAAGTGCAAAAGTGGTTTCCTGCACCAACACAAGTGCGAAAAGTGGTTTTACAACACTAACACAAGTGCAAAACATGGTTTTTCAACACTATCACAAGTGCAAAAAGTGTTTTTTCCACACTAATACAAGTGCAAAAGTGGTTTCCTGCACCAACACAAGTGCGAAAAGTGGTTTTTCAACACTAACACAAGTGCGAAAAGTGGTTTTTCAACACTAACACAAGTGCGAAAAGTGGATTTTCAACACTATCACAAGTGCAAAAAGTGTTTTTTCCACACTAATACAAGTGCAAAAGTGGTTTCCTGCACCAACACAAGTGCGAAAAGTGGTTTTTCAACACTAACACAAGTGCGAAAAGTGGTTTTTCAACACTAACACAAGTGCGAAAAGTGTTTTTTCCACACTAATATAAGTGCAAAAGTGGTTTCCTGCACCAACACAAGTGCGAAAAGTGGTTTTTCAACACTAACGCAAGTGCGAAAAGTGGTTTTTCAACACTATCACAAGTGCAAATAGTGTTTTTGCCACACTAATACAAGTGCAAAAGTGGTTTCCTGCACCAACACAAGTGCGAAAAGTGGTTTTTCAACACTAACACAAGTGCGAAAAGTGGTTTTTCAACACTAACACAAGTGCGAAAAGTGTTTTTTCCACACTAATACAAGTGCAAAAGTGGTTTCCTGCATCAACACAAGTGCGAAAAGTGGTTTTTCAACACTAACACAAGTGTGAAAAGTGGTTTTTCAACACTAACACAAGTGCAAAAAGTGTTTTTTCCACACTAATACAAGTGCAAAAGTGGTTTCCTGCACCAACACAAGTGCGAAAAGTGGTTTTTCAACACTAACACAAGTGCGAAAAGTGGTTTTTTAACACTATCACAAGTGCAAAAAGTGTTTTTTCCACACTAATACAAGTGCAAAAGTGGTTTCCTGCACCAACACAAGTGAGAAAAGTGATTTTTCAACACTAACACAAGTGCGAAAAGTGGTTTTTCCACACTAATACAAGTGCAAAAGTGGTTTCCTGCACCAACACAAGTGCGAAAAGTGGTTTTTCAACACTAACACAAGTGCGGAAAGTGGTTTTTCAACACTATCACAAGTGCAAAAAGTGTTTTTTCCACACTAATAGAAGTGCAAAAGTGGTTTCCTGCACCAACACAAGTGCAAAAAGTGGTTTTTCAACACTAACACAAGTGCGACAAGTGGTTTTTCAACACTAACACAAGTGCGAAAAGTGTTTTTTCCACACTAATACAAGTGGAAAAGTGGTTTCCTGCACCAACACAAGTGCGAAAAGTGGTTTTTCAACTCTAACACAAGTGCAAAAAGTGGTTTTTCAACACTAACACAAGTGCGAAAAGTGTTTTTTCCACACTAATACAAGTGCAAAATTGGTTTCCTGCACCAACACAAGTGGGAAAAGTGGTTTTACAACACTAACACAAGTGCGAAAAGTGGTTTTTCAACAATAACACAAGTGCGAAAAGTGGTTTTTCAACACTAACACAAGTGCGAAAAGTGGTTTTTCCACACTAATACAAGTGCAAAAGTGGTTTCCTGCACCAACACAAGTGCGAAAAGTGGTTTTTCAACACTAACACAAGTGCGAAAAGTGGTTTTTCAACACAATCACAAGTGCAAAAAGTGTTTTTTCCACACTAATACAAGTGCAAAAGTGGTTTCCTGCACCAACACAAGTGCGAAAAGTGGTTTTTCAACACTAACACAAGTGCGAAAAGTTGTTTTTCAACACTAACACAAGTGCGAAAAGTGGATTTTCAACACTATCACAAGTGCAAAAAGTGTTTTTTCCACACTAATAAAAGTGCAAAAGTGGTTTCCTGCACCAACACAAGTGCGAAAAGTGGTTTTTCAACACTAACACAAGTGCGAAAAGTGGTTTTTCAACACTAATACAAGTGCGAAAAGTGGTTTTTCCACACTAATACAAGTGCAAAAGTGGTTTTTCCACACTAATACAAGTGCAAAAGTGGTTTCCTGCACCAACACAAGTGCGAAAAGTCATTTTTCAACACTAACACAAGTGCGAAAAGTGGTTTTTCAACACCATCACAAGTGCAAAAAGTGTTTTTTCCACACTAATACAAGTGCAAAAGTGGTTTCCTGCACCAACACAAGTGCGAAAAGTGGTTTTTCAACACTAACACAAGTGCGAAAAGTGGTTTTTCAACACTAACACAAGTGCGAAAAGTGTTTTTTCCACACTAATACAAGTGCCAAAGTGGTTTCCTGCACCAACACAAGTGCGAAAAGTGGTTTTTCAACACAAACACAAGTGCGAAAAGTGGTTTTTCAACACTAACACAAGTGCGAAAAGTGGTTTTTCAACACTAACACAAGTGCGAAAAGTGGTTTTTCAACACTAACACAAGTGCGAAAAGTGTTTTTTCCACACTAATACAAGTGCAAAAGTGGTTTCCTGCACCAAGACAAGTGCGAAAAGTGGTTTTTCAACACTTACACAAGTGCGAAAAGTGGTTTTTCAACACTAACACAAGTGCGAAAAGTGGTTTTTCAACACTAACACAAGTGCGAAAAGTGGTTTTTCCACACTAATACAAGTGCAAAAGTGGTTTCCTTCACCAACACAAGTGCGAAATGTGGTTTTTCAACACTAACACAAGTTCGAAAAGTGGTTTTTCAACACTAACACAAGTGCGAAAAGTGGTTTTTCAACACAATCACAAGTGCAAAAAGTGTTTTTTCCACACTAATACAAGTGCAAAAGTGGTTTCCTGCACCAACACAAGTGCGAAAAGTGGTTTTTCAACACTAACACAAGTGCGAAAAGTTGTTTTTCAACACTAACACAAGTGCGAAAAGTGGATTTTCAACACTATCACAAGTGCAAAAAGTGTTTTTTCCACACTAATAAAAGTGCAAAAGTGGTTTCCTGCACCAACACAAGTGCGAAAAGTGGTTTTTCAACACTAACACAAGTGCGAAAAGTGGTTTTTCAACACTAATACAAGTGCGAAAAGTGGTTTTTCTATACTAATACAAGTGCAAAAGTGGTTTTTCCACACTAATACAAGTGCAAAAGTGGTTTCCTGCACCAACACAAGTGCGAAAAGTCATTTTTCAACACTAACACAAGTGCGAAAAGTGGTTTTTCAACACCATCACAAGTGCAAAAAGTGTTTTTTCCACACCAATACAAGTGCAAAAGTGGTTTCCTGCACCAACACAAGTGCGAAAAGTGGTTTTTCAACACTAACACAAGTGCGAAAAGTGGTTTTTCAACACTAACACAAGTGCGAAAAGTGTTTTTTCCACACTAATACAAGTGCCAAAGTGGTTTCCTGCACCAACACAAGTGCGAAAAGTGGTTTTTCAACACTAACACAAGTGCGAAAAGTGGTTTTTCAACACTAACACAAGTGCGAAAAGTGGTTTTTCAACACTAACACAAGTGAGAAAAGTGGTTTTTCCACACTAATACAAGTGCAAAAGTGGTTTCCTGCACCAACACAAGTGCGAAAAGTGGTTTTACAACACTAACACAAGTGCAAAACATGGTTTTTCAACACTATCACAAGTGCAAAAAGTGTTTTTTCCACACTAATACAAGTGCAAAAGTGGTTTCCTGCACCAACACAAGTGCGAAAAGTGGTTTTTCAACACTAACACAAGTGCGAAAAGTGGTTTTTCAACACTAACACAAGTGCGAAAAGTGGATTTTCAACACTATCACAAGTGCAAAAAGTGTTTTTTCCACACTAATACAAGTGCAAAAGTGGTTTCCTGCACCAACACAAGTGCGAAAAGTGGTTTTTCAACACTAACACAAGTGCGAAAAGTGGTTTTTCAACACTAACACAAGTGCGAAAAGTGTTTTTTCCACACTAATATAAGTGCAAAAGTGGTTTCCTGCACCAACACAAGTGCGAAAAGTGGTTTTTCAACACTAACGCAAGTGCGAAAAGTGGTTTTTCAACACTATCACAAGTGCAAAAAGTGTTTTTGCCACACTAATACAAGTGCAAAAGTGGTTTCCTGCACCAACACAAGTGCGAAAAGTGGTTTTTCAACACTAACACAAGTGCGAAAAGTGGTTTTTCAACACTAACACAAGTGCGAAAAGTGTTTTTTCCACACTAATACAAGTGCAAAAGTGGTTTCCTGCATCAACACAAGTGCGAAAAGTGGTTTTTCAACACTAACACAAGTGTGAAAAGTGGTTTTTCAACACTAACACAAGTGCAAAAAGTGTTTTTTCCACACTAATACAAGTGCAAAAGTGGTTTCCTGCACCAACACAAGTGCGAAAAGTGGTTTTTCAACACTAACACAAGTGCGAAAAGTGGTTTTTTAACACTATCACAAGTGCAAAAAGTGTTTTTTCCACACTAATACAAGTGCAAAAGTGGTTTCCTGCACCAACACAAGTGAGAAAAGTGATTTTTCAACACTAACACAAGTGCGAAAAGTGGTTTTTCCACACTAATACAAGTGCAAAAGTGGTTTCCTGCACCAACACAAGTGCGAAAAGTGGTTTTTCAACACTAACACAAGTGCGGAAAGTGGTTTTTCAACACTATCACAAGTGCAAAAAGTGTTTTTTCCACACTAATAGAAGTGCAAAAGTGGTTTCCTGCACCAACACAAGTGCAAAAAGTGGTTTTTCAACACTAACACAAGTGCGACAAGTGGTTTTTCAACACTAACACAAGTGCGAAAAGTGTTTTTTCCACACTAATACAAGTGGAAAAGTGGTTTCCTGCACCAACACAAGTGCGAAAAGTGGTTTTTCAACTCTAACACAAGTGCAAAAAGTGGTTTTTCAACACTAACACAAGTGCGAAAAGTGTTTTTTCCACACTAATACAAGTGCAAAAGTGGTTTCCTGCACCAACACAAGTGGGAAAAGTGGTTTTACAACACTAACACAAGTGCGAAAAGTGGTTTTTCAACAATAACACAAGTGCGAAAAGTGGTTTTTCAACACTAACACAAGTGCGAAAAGTGGTTTTTCCACACTAATACAAGTGCAAAAGTGGTTTCCTGCACCAACACAAGTGCGAAAAGTGGTTTTTCAACACTAACACAAGTGCGAAAAGTGGTTTTTCAACACCATCACAAGTGCAAAAAGTGTTTTTTCCACACTAATACAAGTGCAAAAGTGGTTTCCTGCACCAACACAAGTGCGAAAAGTGGTTTTTCAACACTAACACAAGTGCGAAAAGTTGTTTTTCAACACTAACACAAGTGCGAAAAGTGGATTTTCTACACTATCACAAGTGCAAAAAGTGTTTTTTCCACACTAATAAAAGTGCAAAAGTGGTTTCCTGCACCAACACAAGTGCGAAAAGTGGTTTTTCAACACTAACACAAGTGCGAAAAGTGGTTTTTCAACACTAATACAAGTGCGAAAAGTGGTTTTTCCACACTAATACAAGTGCAAAAGTGGTTTTTCCACACTAATACAAGTGCAAAAGTGGTTTCCTGCACCAACACAAGTGCGAAAAGTCATTTTTCAACACTAACACAAGTGCGAAAAGTGGTTTTTCAACACCATCACAAGTGCAAAAAGTGTTTTTTCCACACTAATACAAGTGCAAAAGTGGTTTCCTGCACCAACACAAGTGCGAAAAGTGGTTTTTCAACACTAACACAAGTGCGAAAAGTGGTTTTTCAACACTAACACAAGTGCGAAAAGTGTTTTTTCCACACTAATACAAGTGCCAAAGTGGTTTCCTCCACCAACACAAGTGCGAAAAGTGGTTTTTCAACACAAACACAAGTGCGAAAAGTGGTTTTTCAACACTAACACAAGTGCGAAAAGTGGTTTTTCAACACTAACACAAGTGCGAAAAGTGGTTTTTCAACACTAACACAAGTGCGAAAAGTGTTTTTTCCACACTAATACAAGTGCAAAAGTGGTTTCCTGCACCAAGACAAGTGCGAAAAGTGGTTTTTCAACACTTACACAAGTGCGAAAAGTGGTTTTTCAACACTAACACAAGTGCGAAAAGTGGTTTTTCAACACTAACACAAGTGCGAAAAGTGGTTTTTCCACACTAATACAAGTGCAAAAGTGGTTTCCTTCACCAACACAAGTGCGAAATGTGGTTTTTCAACACTAACACAAGTTCGAAAAGTGGTTTTTCAACACTAACACAAGTGCGAAAAGTGGTTTTTCCACACTAATACAAGTCCAAAAGTGGTTTCCTGCACCAACACAAGTGCGAAAAGTGGTTTTTCAACACTAACACAAGTGCGAAAAGTGGTTTTTCAACACTATCACAAGTGCAAAAAGTATTTTTTCCACACTAATACAAGTGCAAAAGTGGTTTCCTGCACCAACACAAGTGCGAAATGTGGTTTTTCAACACTAACACAAGTGCGAAAAGTTGTTTTTCAACACTAACACAAGTGCGAAAAGTGGTTTTTCAACACTACCACAAGTGCGAAAAGTGGTTTTTCCACACTAATACAAGTGCAAAAGTGGTTTCCTGCACCAACACAAGTGCGAAAAGTGGTTTTTCAACACTAACACAAGTGCGAAAAGTGGTTTTTCAACACTATCACAAGTGCAAAAAGTGTTTTTTTCCACACTAATACAAGTGCAAAAGTGGTTTCCTGCACCAACACAAGTGCAAAAAGTGGTTTTTCAACACTAACACAAGTGCGAAAAGTGGTTTTTCAACACTAACACAAGTGCGAAAAGTGGTTTTTCAACACTATCACAAGTGCAAAAAGTGTTTTTTCCACACTAATACAAGTGCAAAAGTGGTTTCCTGCACCAACACAAGTGCGAAAAGTGGTTTTTCAACACTAACACAAGTGCGAAAAGTGGTTTTTCAACACTAACACAAGTGCGAAAAGTGGTTTTTCAACACTAACACAAGGGCGAAAAGTGGTTTTTCAACCCTTACACAAGTGCGAAAAGTGGTTTTTCCACACTAATACAAGTGCAAAAGTGGTTTCCTGCACCAACACAAGTGCGAAAAGTGGTTTTTCAACACTAACACAAGTGCGAAAAGTGGTTTTTCCACACTAATACAAGTGCAAAAGTGGTTTCCTGCACCAACACAAGTGCGAAAAGTGGTTTTTCAACACTAACACAAGTGCAAAAAGTGGTTTTTCAACACTATCACAAGTGCAAAAAGTGTTTTTTCCACACTAATACAAGTGCAAAAGTGGTTTCCTGCACCAACACAAGTGCGAAAAGTGGTTTTTCAACACTAACACAAGGGCGAAAAGTGGTTTTTCAACCCTTACACAAGTGCGAAAAGTGGTTTTTCCACACTAATACAAGTGCAAAAGTGGTTTCCTGCACCAACACAAGTGCGAAAAGTGGTTTTTCAACACTAACACAAGTGCGAAAAGTGGTTTTTCAACACTATCACAAGTGCAAAAAGTGTTTTTTCCACACTAATACAAGTGCAAAAGTGGTTTCCTGCACCAACACAAGTGCGAAAAGTGGTTTTTCAACTCTAACACAAGTGCGAAAAGTGGTTTTTCAACACTAACACAAGTGCGAAAAGTGTTTTTTCCACACTAACACAAGTGCAAAAGTGGTTTCCTGCACCAACACAAGTGCGAAAAGTGGTTTTTCAACACTAACACAAGTGCGAAAAGTGGTTTTTCAACACTAACACAAGTGTGAAAAGTGGTTTTTCCACACTAATACAAATGCAAAAGTGGTTTCCTGCACCAACACAAGTGCGAAAAGTGGTTTTTCAACACTAACTCAAGTGCAAAAAGTGGTTTTTCAACACTAACACAAGTGCGAAAAGTGTTTTTTCCACACTAATACAAGTGCAAAAGTGGTTTCCTGCACCAACACAAGTGCGAAAAGTGGTTTTTCAACACTAACACAAGGGCGAAAAGTGGTTTTTCAACACTAACACAAGTGCGAAAAGTGGTTTTTCCACATTAATACAAGTGCAAAAGTGGTTTCCTGCACCAACACAAGTGCGAAAAGTGGTTTTTCAACACTAACACAAGTGCGAAAAGTGGTTTTTCAAAACTATCACAAGTGCAAAAAGTGTTTTTTCCACACTAATACAAGTGCAAAAGTGGTTTCCTGCACCAACACAAGTGCGAAAAGTGGTTTTTCAACACTAACACAAGTGCGACAAGTGGTTTTTCAACACTAACACAAGTGCGAAAAGTGTTTTTTCCACACTAATACAAGTGCAAAAGTGGTTTCCTGCACCAACACAAGTGCGAAAAGTGGTTTTTCAACACTAACACAAGTGCGAAAAGTGGTTTTTCAACACTAACACAAGTGCGAAAAGTGGTTTTACCACACTAATACAAGTGCAAAAGTGGTTTCCTGCACCAACACAAGTGCGAAAAGTGGTTTTTCAACACTCACACAAGTGCGAAAAGTGGTTGTTCAACACTATCACAAGTGCAAAAAGTGTTTTTCCACACTAATACAAGTGCAAAAGTGGTTTCCTGCACCAACACAAGTGCGAAAAGTGGTTTTTCAACACTAACACAAGTGCGAAAAGTGGTTTTTCCACACTAATACAAGTGCAAAAGTGGTTTCCTGCACCAACACAAGTGCGAAAAGTGGTTTTTCAACACTAACACAAGTGCGAAAAGTGGTTTTTTAACACTATCACAAGTGCAAAAAGTGTTTTTTCCACACTAATACAAGTGCAAAAGTGGTTTCCTGCACCAACACAAGTGCGAAAAGTGATTTTTCAACACTAACACAAGTGCGAAAAGTGGTTTTTCCACACTAATACAAGTGCAAAAGTGGTTTCCTGCACCAACACAAGTGCGAAAAGTGGTTTTTCAACACTAACACAAGTGCGGAAAGTGGTTTTTCAACACTATCACAAGTGCAAAAAGTGTTTTTTCCACACTAATAGAAGTGCAAAAGTGGTTTCCTGCACCAACACAAGTGCAAAAAGTGGTTTTTCAACACTAACACAAGTGCGACAAGTGGTTTTTCAACACTAACACAAGTGCGAAAAGTGTTTTTTCCACACTAATACAAGTGGAAAAGTGGTTTCCTGCACCAACACAAGTGCGAAAAGTGGTTTTTCAACACTAACACAAGTGCAAAAAGTCGTTTTTCAACACTAACACAAGTGCGAAAAGTGTTTTTTCCACACTAATACAAGTGCAAAAGTGGTTTCCTGCACCAACACAAGTGGGAAAAGTGGTTTTACAACACTAACACAAGTGCGAAAAGTGGTTTTTCAACAATAACACAAGTGCGAAAAGTGGTTTTTCAACACTAACACAAGTGCGAAAAGTGGTTTTTCCACACTAATACAAGTGCAAAAGTGGTTTCCTGCACCAACACAAGTGCGAAAAGTGGTTTTTCAACACTAACACAAGTGCGAAAAGTGGTTTTTCAACACCATCACAAGTGCAAAAAGTGTTTTTTCCATACTAATACAAGTGCAAAAGTGGTTTCCTGCACCAACACAAGTGCGAAAAGTGGTTTTTCAACACTAACACAAGTGCGAAAAGTTGTTTTTCAACACTAACACAAGTGCGAAAAGTGGATTTTCAACACTATCACAAGTGCAAAAAGTGTTTTTTCCACACTAATAAAAGTGCAAAAGTGGTTTCCTGCACCAACACAAGTGCGAAAAGTGGTTTTTCAACACTAACACATGTGCGAAAAGTGGTTTTTCAACACTAATACAAGTGCGAAAAGTGGTTTTTCCACACTAATACAAGTGCATAAGTGGTTTTTCCACACTAATACAAGTGCAAAAGTGGTTTCCTGCACCAACACAAGTGCGAAAAGTCATTTTTCAACACTAACACAAGTGCGAAAAGTGGTTTTTCAACACCATCACAAGTGCAAAAAGTGTTTTTTCCACACCAATACAAGTGCAAAAGTGGTTTCCTGCACCAACACAAGTGCGAAAAGTGGTTTTTCAACACTAACACAAGTGCGAAAAGTGGTTTTTCAACACTAACACAAGTGCGAAAAGTGTTTTTTCCACACTAATACAAGTGCCAAAGTGGTTTCCTGCACCAACACAAGTGCGAAAAGTGGTTTTTCAACACTAACACAAGTGCGAAAAGTGGTTTTTCAACACTAACACAAGTGCGAAAAGTGGTTTTTCAACACTAACACAAGTGAGAAAAGTGGATTTTCCACACTAATACAAGTGCAAAAGTGGTTTCCTGCACCAACACAAGTGCGAAAAGTGGTTTTACAACACTAACACAAGTGCAAAACGTGGTTTTTCAACACTATCACAAGTGCAAAAAGTGTTTTTTCCACACTAATACAAGTGCAAAAGTGGTTTCCTGCACCAACACAAGTGCGAAAAGTGGTTTTTCAACACTAACACAAGTGCGAAAAGTGGTTTTTCAACACTAACACAAGTGCAAAAAGTGGATTTTCAACACTATCACAAGTGCAAAAAGTGTTTTTTCCACACTAATACAAGTGCAAAAGTGGTTTCCTGCACCAACACAAGTGCGAAAAGTGGTTTTTCAACACTAACACAAGTGCGAAAAGTGGTTTTTCAACACTAACACAAGTGCGAAAAGTGTTTTTTCCACACTAATATAAGTGCAAAAGTGGTTTCCTGCACCAACACAAGTGCGAAAAGTGGTTTTTCAACACTAACGCAAGTGCGAAAAGTGGTTTTTCAACACTATCACAAGTGCAAAAAGTGTTTTTGCCACACTAATACAAGTGCAAAAGTGGTTTCCTGCACCAACACAAGTGCGAAAAGTGGTTTTTCAACACTAACACAAGTGCGAAAAGTGGTTTTTCAACACTAACACAAGTCCGAAAAGTGTTTTTTCCACACTAATACAAGTGCAAAAGTGGTTTCCTGCATCAACACAAGTGCGAAAAGTGGTTTTTCAACACTAACACAAGTGTGAAAAGTGGTTTTTCAACACTAACACAAGTGCAAAAAGTGTTTTTTCCACACTAATACAAGTGCAAAAGTGGTTTCCTGCACCAACACAAGTGCGAAAAGTGGTTTTTCAACACTAACACAAGTGCGAAAAGTGGTTTTTCAACACTAACACAAGTGCGAAAAGTGGTTTTTCAACACTAACACAAGTGCGAAAAGTGTTTTTTCCACACTAATACAAGTGGAAAAGTGGTTTCCTGCACCAACACAAGTGCGAAAAGTGGTTTTTCAACACTAACACAAGTGCAAAAAGTGGTTTTTCAACACTAACACAAGTGCGAAAAGTGTTTTTTCCACACTAATACAAGTGCAAAAGTGGTTTCCTGCACCAACACAAGTGGGAAAAGTTGTTTTACAACACTAACACAAGTGCGAAAAGTGGTTTTTCAACAATAACACAAGTGCGAAAAGTGGTTTTTCAACACTAACACAAGTGCGAAAAGTGGTTTTTCCACACTAATACAAGTGCAAAAGTGGTTTCCTGCACCAACACAAGTGCGAAAAGTGGTTTTTCAACACTAACACAAGTGCGAAAAGTGGTTCTTCAACACCATCACAAGTGCAAAAAGTGTTTTTTCCACACTAATACAAGTGCAAAAGTGGTTTCCTGCACCAACACAAGTGCGAAAAGTGGTTTTTCAACACTAACACAAGTGCGAAAAGTTGTTTTTCAACACTAACACAAGTGCGAAAAGTGGATTTTCAACACTATCACAAGTGCAAAAAGTGTTTTTTCCACACTAATAAAAGTGCAAAAGTGGTTTCCTGCACCAACACAAGTGCGAAAAGTGGTTTTTCAACACTAACACAAGTGCGAAAAGTGGTTTTTCAACACTAATACAAGTGCGAAAAGTGGTTTTTCCATACTAATACAAGTGCAAAAGTGGTTTTTCCACACTAATACAAGTGCAAAAGTGGTTTCCTGCACCAACACAAGTGCGAAAAGTCATTTTTCAACACTAACACAAGTGCGAAAAGTGGTTTTTCAACACCATCACAAGTGCAAAAAGTGTTTTTTCCACACCAATACAAGTGCAAAAGTGGTTTCCTGCACCAACACAAGTGCGAAAAGTGGTTTTTCAACACTAACACAAGTGCGAAAAGTGGTTTTTCAACACTAACACAAGTGCGAAAAGTGTTTTTTCCACACTAATACAAGTGCCAAAGTGGTTTCCTGCACCAACACAAGTGCGAAAAGTGGTTTTTCAACACTAACACAAGTGCGAAAAGTGGTTTTTCAACACTAACACAAGTGCGAAAAGTGGTTTTTCAACACTAACACAAGTGAGAAAAGTGGTTTTTCCACACTAATACAAGTGCAAAAGTGGTTTCCTGCACCAACACAAGTGTGAAAAGTGGTTTTACAACACTAACACAAGTGCAAAACGTGGTTTTTCAACACTATCACAAGTGCAAAAAGTGTTTTTTCCACACTAATACAAGTGCAAAAGTGGTTTCCTGCACCAACACAAGTGCGAAAAGTGGTTTTTCAACACTAACACAAGTGCGAAAGGTGGTTTTTCAACACTAACACAAGTGCGAAAAGTGGATTTTCAACACTATCACAAGTGCAAAAAGTGTTTTTTCCACACTAATACAAGTGCAAAAGTGGTTTCCTGCACCAACACAAGTGCGAAAAGTGGTTTTTCAACACTAACACAAGTGCGAAAAGTGGTTTTTCAACACTAACACAAGTGCGAAAAGTGTTTTTTCCACACTAATATAAGTGCAAAAGTGGTTTCCTGCACCAACACAAGTGCGAAAAGTGGTTTTTCAACACTAACGCAAGTGCGAAAAGTGGTTTTTCAACACTATCACAAGTGCAAAAAGTGTTTTTGCCACACTAATACAAGTGCAAAAGTGGTTTCCTGCACCAACACAAGTGCGAAAAGTGGTTTTTCAACACTAACACAAGTGCGAAAAGTGGTTTTTCAACACTAACACAAGTGCGAAAAGTGTTTTTTCCACACTAATACAAGTGCAAAAGTGGTTTCCTGCATCAACACAAGTGCGAAAAGTGGTTTTTCAACACTAACACAAGTGTGAAAAGTGGTTTTTCAACACTAACACAAGTGCAAAAAGTGTTTTTTCCACACTAATACAAGTGCAAAAGTGGTTTCCTGCACCAACACAAGTGCGAAAAGTGGTTTTTCAACACTAACACAAGTGCGAAAAGTGGTTTTTTAACACTATCACAAGTGCAAAAAGTGTTTTTTCCACACTAATACAAGTGCAAAAGTGGTTTCCTGCACCAACACAAGTGCGAAAAGTGATTTTTCAACACTAACACAAGTGCGGAAAGTGGTTTTTCAACACTATCACAGGTGCAAAAAGTGTTTTTTCCACACTAATAGAAGTGCAAAAGTGGTTTCCTGCACCAACACAAGTGCAAAAAGTGGTTTTTCAACACTAACACAAGTGCGACAAGTGGTTTTTCAACACTAACACAAGTGCGAAAAGTGTTTTTTCCACACTAATACAAGTGGAAAAGTGGTTTCCTGCACCAACACAAGTGCGAAAAGTGGTTTTTCAACACTAACACAAGTGCAAAAAGTGGTTTTTCAACACTAACACAAGTGCGAAAAGTGTTTTTTCCACACTAATACAAGTGCAAAAGTGGTTTCCTGCACCAACACAAGTGGGAAAAGTGGTTTTACAACACTAACACAAGTGCGAAAAGTGGTTTTTCAACACTAACACAAGTGCGAAAAGTGATTTTTCCACACTAATACAAGTGCAAAAGTGGTTTCCTGCACCAACACAAGTGCGAAAAGTGGTTTTTCAACACTAACACAAGTGCGAAAAGTGGTTTTTCAACACCATCACAAGTGCAAAAAGTGTTTTTTCCACACTAATACAAGTGCAAAAGTGGTTTCCTGCACCAACACAAGTGCGAAAAGTGGTTTTTCAACACTAACACAAGTGCGAAAAGTTGTTTTTCAACACTAACACAAGTGCGAAAAGTGGATTTTCAACACTATCACAAGTGCAAAAAGTGTTTTTTCCACAGTAATAAAAGTGCAAAAGTGGTTTCCTGCACCAACACAAGTGCGAAAAGTGGTTTTTCAACACTAACACAAGTGCGAAAAGTGGTTTTTCAACACTAATACAAGTGCGAAAAGTGGTTTTTCCACACTAATACAAGTGCAAAAGTGGTTTTTCCACACTAATACAAGTGCAAAAGTGGTTTCCTGCACCAACACAAGTGCGAAAAGTCATTTTTCAACACCAACACAAGTGCGAAAAGTGGTTTTTCAACACCATCACAAGTGCAAAAAGTGTTTTTTCCACACTAATACAAGTGCAAAAGTGGTTTCCTGCACCAACACAAGTGCGAAAAGTGGTTTTTCAACACTAACACAAGTGCGAAAAGTGGTTTTTCAACACCATCACAAGTGCAAAAAGTGTTTTTTCCACACTAATACAAGTGCAAAAGTGGTTTCCTGCACCAACACAAGTGCGAAAAGTGGTTTTTCAACACTAACACAAGTGCGAAAAGTGGTTTTTCAACACTAACACAAGTGCGAAGAGTGTTTTTTCCACACTAATACAAGTGCCAAAGTGGTTTCCTGCACCAACACAAGTGCGAAAAGTGGTTTTTCAACACAAACACAAGTGCGAAAAGTGGTTTTTCAACACTAACACAAGTGCGAAAAGTGGTTTTTCAACACTAACACAAGTGCGAAAAGTGGTTTTTCAACACTAACACAAGTGCGAAAAGTGTTTTTTCCACACTAATACAAGTGCAAAAGTGGTTTCCTGCACCAACACAAGTGCGAAAAGTGGTTTTTCAACACTAACACAAGTGCGAAAAGTGGTTTTTCAACACCATCACAAGTGCAAAAAGTGTTTTTTCCACACTAATACAAGTGCAAAAGTGGTTTCCTGCACCAACACAAGTGCGAAAAGTGGTTTTTCAACACTAACACAAGTGCGAAAAGTGGTTTTTCAACACTAACACAAGTGCGAAGAGTGTTTTTTCCACACTAATACAAGTGCCAAAGTGGTTTCCTGCACCAACACAAGTGCGAAAAGTGGTTTTTCAACACTAACACAAGTGCGAAAAGTGGTTTTTCAACACTAACACAAGTGCGAAAAGTGGTTTTTCAACACTAACACAAGTGCGAAAAGTGTTTTTTCCACACTAATACAAGTGGAAAAGTGGTTTCCTGCACCAACACAAGTGCGAAAAGTGGTTTTTCAACACTAACACAAGTGCAAAAAGTGGTTTTTCAACACTAACACAAGTGCGAAAAGTGTTTTTTCCACACTAATACAAGTGCAAAAGTGGTTTCCTGCACCAACACAAGTGGGAAAAGTGGTTTTACAACACTAACACAAGTGCGAAAAGTGGTTTTTCAACAATAACACAAGTGCGAAAAGTGGTTTTTCAACACTAACACAAGTGCGAAAAGTGGTTTTTCCACACTAATACAAGTGCAAAAGTGGTTTCCTGCACCAACACAAGTGCGAAAAGTGGTTTTTCAACACTAACACAAGTGCGAAAAGTGGTTCTTCAACACCATCACAAGTGCAAAAAGTGTTTTTTCCACACTAATACAAGTGCAAAAGTGGTTTCCTGCACCAACACAAGTGCGAAAAGTGGTTTTTCAACACTAACACAAGTGCGAAAAGTTGTTTTTCAACACTAACACAAGTGCGAAAAGTGGATTTTCAACACTATCACAAGTGCAAAAAGTGTTTTTTCCACACTAATAAAAGTGCAAAAGTGGTTTCCTGCACCAACACAAGTGCGAAAAGTGGTTTTTCAACACTAACACAAGTGCGAAAAGTGGTTTTTCAACACTAATACAAGTGCGAAAAGTGGTTTTTCCATACTAATACAAGTGCAAAAGTGGTTTTTCCACACTAATACAAGTGCAAAAGTGGTTTCCTGCACCAACACAAGTGCGAAAAGTCATTTTTCAACACTAACACAAGTGCGAAAAGTGGTTTTTCAACACCATCACAAGTGCAAAAAGTGTTTTTTCCACACCAATACAAGTGCAAAAGTGGTTTCCTGCACCAACACAAGTGCGAAAAGTGGTTTTTCAACACTAACACAAGTGCGAAAAGTGGTTTTTCAACACTAACACAAGTGCGAAAAGTGTTTTTTCCACACTAATACAAGTGCCAAAGTGGTTTCCTGCACCAACACAAGTGCGAAAAGTGGTTTTTCAACACTAACACAAGTGCGAAAAGTGGTTTTTCAACACTAACACAAGTGCGAAAAGTGGTTTTTCAACACTAACACAAGTGAGAAAAGTGGTTTTTCCACACTAATACAAGTGCAAAAGTGGTTTCCTGCACCAACACAAGTGTGAAAAGTGGTTTTACAACACTAACACAAGTGCAAAACGTGGTTTTTCAACACTATCACAAGTGCAAAAAGTGTTTTTTCCACACTAATACAAGTGCAAAAGTGGTTTCCTGCACCAACACAAGTGCGAAAAGTGGTTTTTCAACACTAACACAAGTGCGAAAGGTGGTTTTTCAACACTAACACAAGTGCGAAAAGTGGATTTTCAACACTATCACAAGTGCAAAAAGTGTTTTTTCCACACTAATACAAGTGCAAAAGTGGTTTCCTGCACCAACACAAGTGCGAAAAGTGGTTTTTCAACACTAACACAAGTGCGAAAAGTGGTTTTTCAACACTAACACAAGTGCGAAAAGTGTTTTTTCCACACTAATATAAGTGCAAAAGTGGTTTCCTGCACCAACACAAGTGCGAAAAGTGGTTTTTCAACACTAACGCAAGTGCGAAAAGTGGTTTTTCAACACTATCACAAGTGCAAAAAGTGTTTTTGCCACACTAATACAAGTGCAAAAGTGGTTTCCTGCACCAACACAAGTGCGAAAAGTGGTTTTTCAACACTAACACAAGTGCGAAAAGTGGTTTTTCAACACTAACACAAGTGCGAAAAGTGTTTTTTCCACACTAATACAAGTGCAAAAGTGGTTTCCTGCATCAACACAAGTGCGAAAAGTGGTTTTTCAACACTAACACAAGTGTGAAAAGTGGTTTTTCAACACTAACACAAGTGCAAAAAGTGTTTTTTCCACACTAATACAAGTGCAAAAGTGGTTTCCTGCACCAACACAAGTGCGAAAAGTGGTTTTTCAACACTAACACAAGTGCGAAAAGTGGTTTTTTAACACTATCACAAGTGCAAAAAGTGTTTTTTCCACACTAATACAAGTGCAAAAGTGGTTTCCTGCACCAACACAAGTGCGAAAAGTGATTTTTCAACACTAACACAAGTGCGGAAAGTGGTTTTTCAACACTATCACAGGTGCAAAAAGTGTTTTTTCCACACTAATAGAAGTGCAAAAGTGGTTTCCTGCACCAACACAAGTGCAAAAAGTGGTTTTTCAACACTAACACAAGTGCGACAAGTGGTTTTTCAACACTAACACAAGTGCGAAAAGTGTTTTTTCCACACTAATACAAGTGGAAAAGTGGTTTCCTGCACCAACACAAGTGCGAAAAGTGGTTTTTCAACACTAACACAAGTGCAAAAAGTGGTTTTTCAACACTAACACAAGTGCGAAAAGTGTTTTTTCCACACTAATACAAGTGCAAAAGTGGTTTCCTGCACCAACACAAGTGGGAAAAGTGGTTTTACAACACTAACACAAGTGCGAAAAGTGGTTTTTCAACACTAACACAAGTGCGAAAAGTGATTTTTCCACACTAATACAAGTGCAAAAGTGGTTTCCTGCACCAACACAAGTGCGAAAAGTGGTTTTTCAACACCAACACAAGTGCGAAAAGTTGTTTTTCAACACTAACACAAGTGCGAAAAGTGGATTTTCAACACTAACACAAGTGCGAAAAGTTGTTTTTCAACACTAACACAAGTGCGAAAAGTGGATTTTCAACACTATCACAAGTGCAAAAAGTGTTTTTTCCACAGTAATAAAAGTGCAAAAGTGGTTTCCTGCACCAACACAAGTGCGAAAAGTGGTTTTTCAACACTAACACAAGTGCGAAAAGTGGTTTTTCAACACTAATACAAGTGCGAAAAGTGGTTTTTCCACACTAATACAAGTGCAAAAGTGGTTTTTCCACACTAATACAAGTGCAAAAGTGGTTTCCTGCACCAACACAAGTGCGAAAAGTCATTTTTCAACACCAACACAAGTGCGAAAAGTGGTTTTTCAACACCATCACAAGTGCAAAAAGTGTTTTTTCCACACTAATACAAGTGCAAAAGTGGTTTCCTGCACCAACACAAGTGCGAAAAGTGGTTTTTCAACACTAACACAAGTGCGAAAAGTGGTTTTTCAACACCATCACAAGTGCAAAAAGTGTTTTTTCCACACTAATACAAGTGCAAAAGTGGTTTCCTGCACCAACACAAGTGCGAAAAGTGGTTTTTCAACACTAACACAAGTGCGAAAAGTGGTTTTTCAACACTAACACAAGTGCGAAGAGTGTTTTTTCCACACTAATACAAGTGCCAAAGTGGTTTCCTGCACCAACACAAGTGCGAAAAGTGGTTTTTCAACACAAACACAAGTGCAAAAAGTGGTTTTTCAACACTAACACAAGTGCGAAAAGTGGTTTTTCAACACTAACACAAGTGCGAAAAGTGGTTTTTCAACACTAACACAAGTGCGAAAAGTGTTTTTTCCACACTAATACAAGTGCAAAAGTGGTCTCCTGCACCAACACAAGTGCGAAAAGTGGTTTTTCAACACTTACACAAGTGCGAAAAGTGGTTTTTCAACACTAACACAAGTGCGAAAAGTGGTTTTTCAACACTAACACAAGTGCGAAAAGTGGTTTTTCCACACTAATACAAGTGCAAAAGTGGTTTCCTTCACCAACACAAGTGCGAAATGTGGTTTTTCAACACTAACACAAGTTCGAAAAGTGGTTTTTCAACACTAACACAAGTGCGAAAAGTGGTTTTTCCACACTAATACAAGTCCAAAAGTGGTTTCCTGCACCAACACAAGTGCGAAAAGTGGTTTTTCAACACTAACACAAGTGCGAAAAGTGGTTTTTCAACACTATCACAAGTGCAAAAAGTATTTTTTCCACACTAATACAAGTGCAAAAGTGGTTTCCTGCACCAACACAAGTGCGAAATGTGGTTTTTCAACACTAACACAAGTGCGAAAAGTTGTTTTTCAACACTAACACAAGTGCGAAAAGTGGTTTTTCAACACTAACACAAGTGCGAAAAGTGGTTTTTCCACACTAATACAAGTGCAAAAGTGGTTTCCTGCACCAACACAAGTGTGAAAAGTGGTTTTTCAACACTAACACAAGTGCGAAAAGTGGTTTTTCAACACTATCACAAGTGCAAAAAGTGTTTTTTTCCACACTAATACAAGTGCAAAAGTGGTTTCCTGCACCAACACAAGTGCAAAAAGTGGTTTTTCAACACTAACACAAGTGCGAAAAGTGGTTTTTCAACACTAACACAAGTGCGAAAAGTGGTTTTTCAACACTATCACAAGTGCAAAAAGTGTTTTTTCCACACTAATACAAGTGCAAAAGTGGTTTCCTGCACCAACACAAGTGCGAAAAGTGGTTTTTCAACACTAACACAAGTGCGAAAAGTGGTTTTTCAACACTAACACAAGTGCGAAAAGTGGTTTTTCAACACTAACACAAGTACGAAAAGTGGTTTTTCCACACTAATACAAGTGCAAAAGTGGTTTCCTGCACCAACACAAGTGCGAAAAGTGGTTTTTCAACACTAACACAAGTGCAAAAAGTGGTTTTTCAACACTATCACAAGTGCAAAAAGTGTTTTTTCCACACTAATACAAGTGCAAAAGTGGTTTCCTGCACCAACACAAGTGCGAAAAGTGGTTTTTCAACACTAACACAAGGGCGAAAAGTGGTTTTTCAACCCTTACACAAGTGCGAAAAGTGGTTTTTCCACACTAATACAAGTGCAAAAGTGGTTTCCTGCACCAACACAAGTGCGAAAAGTGGTTTTTCAACACTAACACAAGTGCGAAAAGTGGTTTTTCAACACTATCACAAGTGCAAAAAGTGTTTTTTCCACACTAATACAAGTGCAAAAGTGGTTTCCTGCACCAACACAAGTGCGAAAAGTGGTTTTTCAACTCTAACACAAGTGCGAAAAGTGGTTTTTCAACACTAACACAAGTGCGAAAAGTGTTTTTTCTACACTAACACAAGTGCAAAAGTGGTTTCCTGCACCAACACAAGTGCGAAAAGTGGTTTTTCAACACTAACACAAGTGCGAAAAGTGGTTTTTCAACACTAACACAAGTGTGAAAAGTGGTTTTTCCACACTAATACAAGTGCAAAAGTGGTTTCCTGCACCAACACAAGTGCGAAAAGTGGTTTTTCAACACTAACACAAGTGCAAAAAGTGGTTTTTCAACAGTATCACAAGTGCAAAAAGTGTTTTTTTCCACACTAATACAAGTGCAAAAGTGGTTTCCTGCACCAACACAAGTGCGAAAAGTGGTTTTTCAACACTAACACAAGGGCGAAAAGTGGTTTTTCAACACTAACACAAGTGCGAAAAGTGGTTTTTCCACATTAATACAAGTGCAAAAGTGGTTTCCTGCACCAACACAAGTGCGAAAAGTGGTTTTTCAACACTAACACAAGTGCGAAAAGTGGTTTTTCAACACTATCACAAGTGCAAAAAGTGTTTTTTCCACACTAATACAAGTGCAAAAGTGGTTTCCTGCACCAACACAAGTGCGAAAAGTGGTTTTTCAACACTAACACAAGTGCGACAAGTGGTTTTTCAACACTAACACAAGTGCGAAAAGTGTTTTTTCCACACTAATACAAGTGCAAAAGTGGTTTCCTGCACCAACACAAGTGCGAAAAGTGGTTTTTCAACACTAACACAAGTGCGAAAAGTGGTTTTTCAACACTAACACAAGTGCGAAAAGTGGTTTTTCCACACTAATACAAGTGCAAAAGTGGTTTCCTGCACCAACACAAGTGCGAAAAGTGGTTTTTCCACACTAACACAAGTGCGAAAAGTGGTTGTTCAACACTATCACAAGTGCAAAAAGTGTTTTTCCACACTAATACAAGTGCAAAAGTGGTTTCCTGCACCAACACAAGTGCGAAAAGTGGTTTTTCAACACTAACACAAGTGCGAAAAGTGGTTTTTCAACACTAACACAAGTGCGAAAAGTGGTTTTTCCACACTAATACAAGTGCAAAAGTGATTTCCTGCACCAACACAAGTGCGAAAAGTGGTTTTTCAACACTAACAGAAGTGCGAAAAGTGGTTTTTCAACACTATCACAAGTGCAAAAAGTGTTTTTTCCACACTAATACAAGTGCAAAAGTGGTTTCCTGCACCAACACAAGTGCGAAAAGTGGTTTTTCAACACTAACACAAGTGCGAAAAGTGGTTTTTCCACACTAATACAAGTGCAAAAGTGGTTTCCTGCACCAACACAAGTGCGAAAAGTGGTTTTTCAACACTAAAACAAGTGCGAAAAGTGGTTTTTTAACACTATCACAAGTGCAAAAAGTGTTTTTTCCACACTAATACAAGTGCAAAAGTGGTTTCCTGCACCAACACAAGTGCGAAAAGTGATTTTTCAACACTAACACAAGTGCGAAAAGTGGTTTTTCCACACTAATACAAGTGCAAAAGTGGTTTCCTGCACCAACACAAGTGCGAAAAGTGGTTTTTCAACACTAACACAAGTGCGGAAAGTGGTTTTTCAACACTATCACAAGTGCAAAAAGGGTTTTTTCCACACTAATAGAAGTGCAAAAGTGGTTTCCTGCACCAACACAAGTGCAAAAAGTGGTTTTTCAACACTAACACAAGTGCGACAAGTGGTTTTTCAACACTAACACAAGTGCGAAAAGTGTTTTTTCCACACTAATACAAGTGGAAAAGTGGTTTCCTGCACCAACACAAGTGCGAAAAGTGGTTTTTCAACACTAACACTAGACAACTCTTGTATGGTGCTGTTCTCTATTGCGTTCTCATCTTGTGTAATACTGCGCATTGTTATTTGCATATTCTGTATCTATTATCTTATTCTAATATCTACCATCGCTTTCTTTGTCTTGCAGATTGATTGTTCATCGTTGTTGCTAATAAACCTGCATTCAATTGATACATTCTTGTTTATGAACAATCAATCTTGTTGGAATATATAGGAAACAAGACCGGAAGAACAAAAGAGCCCTGATCACTACCGACAAGCAGGCGGCCATTTGTAGTTATTGCGGCAAAACTGGTCATGGCAAACAGCCGAACATCGACCAAAGGCGTCAATTCTGCAATGCCTACGGGAAAACATGCAGTAAATGCGCCACTCGCGGCCATTTTGCACATGTCTGCCGGGGAGGCACGAAAAAGGCGGACAACAAACCTACGGACAAATCAATGGATGCTCATGATGTGGAAGAAAGCAGCCAGGTCCACGATCTCCTCTGCTCTGTCACGGAACGAGAAACGGCCATTTGGAAGCCGCAAATTAAAAGGGCCATGGCCACCTTGTCAACTCCACTACACCTCGACCACCATATATTTGACCACCTCTCTGGCTGGACCAAGAAGAAGTCTCAACCACAGCCGTACATAAAACTCATAGCACGGATCGATAAGGAATCTTATGACCATTTCGGCCAGCCACTGTCATCCCGACCAAAATCGGCCAGGCTCCAGGCCATGGCCGACACTGGCTGTCAAAGCTGCCTCACAGGACTTAATATTTTCCACAAACTCGGGCTGCGTAATGAAGACCTGTTACCTGTCAACCTGAAGATGAATGCTGTTAACAGTGGAAGGGTCCGGATTATCGGCGCCATGCTCCTACACCTGTCTGGTCGCACAGCCAATGGCGACATTATTGAAACCCGACAAATCTGCTACATCTCACCTGACACACGGAACATGTATCTCAGTCGTGAAGCATGCGTCGATCTAGGCCTCGTGTCTAGTAGCTTCCCAACCATTGGCGAATCCAACACAGTTGGTGCTGCAGTGGCAGCAGTTATCGATGCAAATTGTAACTGCCCGGAAAGATCGCTTCCCCCTACACTGCCTACATCTATCCCATTTCCGGCCACTGACGAGAACCGAGAGAGGCTGGAGAAATGGCTACTGGAGTACTACAAAAGCAGCACATTCAATGTCTGCGAACACCAGCCACTACCCCACATGGAAGGTCCGCCTCTCACACTGATGGTTGACCCCGAGGCAACACCAAAAGCGGTGCACACCCCAGTGCCTGTCCCCTTACACTGGCAGGCAGAAGTCAAGGCTGGTATCGATCGCGACATCAGGTTAGGGGTTCTGGAACCGGTGCCAATTGGTGAACCAGTGACATGGTGCAGCAGAATGGTCGTCTGTCCAAAGAAGGATGGGACCCCACGGAGGACAGTTGATCTGCAACCACTGAATGCGCACTGCACACGTGAGACCCACCACACCCAGTCACCCTTCCATCAAGCAATGGCGGTGCCACATAACACCAAAAAGACGGTAACAGACGCCTGGAATGGCTATCATAGCGTTCCAATCAGAGAATGTGACCGCCATCTGACAACGTTCATCACACCATGGGGCCGATACCGTTACTGCACCACTCCCCAAGGTTACATCGCTTCAGGTGATGGATACTCCAGACGATTTGACGAAATTGTATCGGACTTCAAAAACAAGTCCAAATGTATTGATGATACCATCATGTGGAGCGACACATTGGAAGAGAGCTTTTTTCAGACATGCAACTGGCTCGACCTGTGCGGCCGTAATGGGATTACGCAAAATCCGACGAAATTCCATTTTGGTCAGGACACGGTCGAATTCGCTGGATTCGAGATCACCATGGACAGTGTACGACCATGCCAAAGGTATCTCCAAGCGATACAGGACTTCCCCACACCAAAAACAATTACTGACATTCGCTCCTGGTTTGGGCTAGTCAATCAGGTAACATACTGCTTCAGCATGACCGAGAGGATGCGACCTTTTCGGGACCTCCTAAAACCATGCACCCCCTTCTACTGGGATGCAACACTACAATCCCTATTCGAAGAATCAAAACGACTCATCATATCTGAAGTCGCAAATGGGGTCCGGATCTTTGACAAGGAACGGACAACATGTCTCGCAACTGACTGGTCGAAGGATGGGATTGGCTTCTGGCTCCTCCAAAAACACTGCAGATGCCCTGGTGAAACCCCACAGTGCTGCCCCGATGGCTGGAAAATCACCCTTGCTGGAGGCCGCTTCACCCATGCAGCGGAGTCGCGCTATGCTCCGATAGAGGGTGAAGCTCTAGCAGTGGCGGACAGCCTGGAAAAAGTAAAGTATTTTGTGTTGGGATGCAAGAACCTGATTATTGCCGTCGATCACAAGCCCTTAATCAAGCTTCTTGGTGACAGACGATTAGAGGACATCCATAACACGCGGCTTGCCAACTTGAAAGAAAGGACCCTAGCATATCGTTTCCGAATTATCCACATCCCGGGAAAACGACACTGCGTACCAGATGCGATTTCACGACATCCGTCGGGTGCCAGACCATCGGAACGACTGCCACTGGTGGATGACATTTCCTCCATTATGGATGTGGCCACATCGTCTACACTAAGACAGCACACCTTGACTGGGCTGTGGACCACAGATGACGACACTGGCATGGAAATGGCTATTTCTATGGCAGCCATCAAGACACTCGATTCTGTGCGGTCCGTCACTTGGGACGATGTTCGGGACGAAACAGCAAGTGACACTCAGATGCTGCAGTTACTCAATTCTATTGAGCAGGGTCTACCTGCCAGTCGGGACGATTTCCCTGTGTCCATTTTGGAATACTTTCCCTTCCGTGAACACCTCTACACTATTGATGGCATAGTGGTCTACAAGGGGAGGATTATCATCCCACCGAAGCTACGGAAGCTTGTCCTTGAGAATCTTCATGCTGCTCACCAAGGAGTCACGGCTATGACCACCCGGGCCAGCAGCTCGATCTTTTGGCCTGGAATCACTCCCCAGATTCATGAGATGCGCAATCGCTGCTCACACTGCAATCGGATGGCCCCATCGCAACCAAGCGCTCCACCTACAGCCTCAGCTGAACCTGCCTACCCTTTCCAGTACGTTTGTTCAGATTACTTTCATCACAAGGGTCGGAGTTATTTGGTCACCGTTGATCGTTACTCTAATTGGCCAATCATTCAGCTAACAACTGGCGGGGCACAAGGCCTAGTGAAATGTCTGCGGTCGAACTTCGCCACTTATGGTATCCCCGACGAATTGGCATCTGACTGTGGGCCAGAATTCACGGCACATGACACCCAAGACTTCTTGCGTCGGTGGGGCGTTAACCATCGGTTGTCATCCACTGCCTTCCCACACAGCAACTGTCGTGCCGAGATCGCAGTCAAAACATCGAAAAGAATGATCACCGATAACACTGGTTCCAATGGTGAACTAGACACTGATCGGTTCCAACGTGCAATACTCCAGTACCGGAATGCACCGGATCAGGACACTAGGTTGTCTCCAGCCATGATCATCTTCAAGAGGCCAGTCAAGGACTTCATACCCATCATCCCAGGCAGATACTTGCCATCGGACACCTGGCGGGAAACACGCAACAATCGTGAGGAAGCTTTGCGCATTCGGCATGCCAGGGAGATCGAAAGACTCTCTGAACACACGACAAAACTACCTCCACTGGCCGTCGGGGACCATGTCCGGATCCAGAACCAGACCGGCCTGGAACCACGAAAATGGGACCGGACCGGAACCGTGATTGAGGTAAAACAATTCGATCAATACGTTGTCAAGGTGGATGGCTCCGGAAGAATCACTCTCCGGAATCGTAAGTTCCTGCGACGTTTTACGCCTTTCAGCATGACAACTCCCACTACGACTGGCAAAAGTGGCATGCTGCCAACCGTTATGCCAAGTGTTATGCCAATCGTACCGAAATACTTAATGTCTGGTACCCAACCCATCGCCGCTCCAAGAGTCTGTCTCAATCCTGTTACCACTCCCCAGAATGGTGAACCCCAACATGTCATTGCGCCGGGCTTACCATCACAGACACTCCGCTCCACCACCGCGATGACACCACCCGCGAGAGTCGCTAACCAACCGCATGTGCAGACCACCGCCACACCTCCACGGTCACTGCCTATTTCTGCCCCCTTGACGGTTCGGGTGATGATGGACCAGCTGGAGGGGACTCCGGCGTCGGACAGGGCGACAGTGAACCACCCACCGGAGACTCCCACAATGGACCAAGAAATTACGAACTGCCCTCAGAGGACTCCGACGATTGATCGGGTGGTGACGGGCCGCCCGAAGCGAATTATCAAACCACCAGCCCGATTCAATTCAGAAGAATATCAATTATAAACTCATGTGATCCTTTTTCTTGGTCTCCAGTTTCGTTATATTCTGTGTCACAATTGAACGTTTTTGGGGAAGGGAGATAGACAACTCTTGTATGGTGCTGTTCTCTATTGCGTTCTCATCTTGTGTAATACTGCGCATTGTTATTTGCATATTCTGTATCTATTATCTTATTCTAATATCTACCATCGCTTTCTTTGTCTTGCAGATTGATTGTTCATCGTTGTTGCTAATAAACCTGCATTCAATTGATACATTCTTGTTTAAACACAAGTGCAAAAAGTCGTTTTTCAACACTAACACAAGTGCGAAAAGTGTTTTTTCCACACTAATACAAGTGCAAAAGTGGTTTCCTGCAGCAACACAAGTGGGAAAAGTGGTTTTACAACACCAACACAAGTGCGAAAAGTGGTTTTTCAACAATAACACAAGTGCGAAAAGTGGTTTTTCAACACTAACACAAGTGCGAAAAGTGGTTTTTCCACACTAATACAAGTGCAAAAGTGGTTTCCTGCACCAACACAAGTGCGAAAAGTGGTTTTTCAACACTAACACAAGTGCGAAAAGTGGTTTTTCAACACCATCACAAGTGCAAAAAGTGTTTTTTTCACACTAATACAAGTGCAAAAGTGGTTTCCTGCACCAACACAAGTGCGAAAAGTGGTTTTTCAACACTAACACAAGTGCGAAATGTTGTTTTTCAACACTAACACAAGTGCGAAAAGTGGATTTTCAACACTATCACAAGTGCAAAAAGTGTTTTTTCCACACTAATAAAAGTGCAAAAGTGGTTTCCTGCACCAACACAAGTGCGAAAAGTGGTTTTTCAACACTAACACAAGTGCGAAAAGTGGTTTTTCAACACTAATACAAGTGCGAAAAGTGGTTTTTCCACACTAATACAAGTGCAAAAGTGGTTTTTCCACACTAATAAAAGTGCAAAAGTGGTTTCCTGCACCAACACAAGTGCGAAAAGTGGTTTTTCAACACTAACACAAGTGCGAAAAGTTGTTTTTCAACACTAACACAAGTGCGAAAAGTGGATTTTCAACACTATCACAAGTGCAAAAAGTGTTTTTTCCACACTAATAAAAGTGCAAAAGTGGTTTCCTGCACCAACACAAGTGCGAAAAGTGGTTTTTCAACACTAACACAAGTGCGAAAAGTGGTTTTTCAACACTAATACAAGTGCGAAAAGTGGTTTTTCCATACTAATACAAGTGCAAAAGTGGTTTTTCCACACTAATACAAGTGCAAAAGTGGTTTCCTGCACCAACACAAGTGCGAAAAGTCATTTTTCAACACTAACACAAGTGCGAAAAGTGGTTTTTCAACACCATCACAAGTGCAAAAAGTGTTTTTTCCACACCAATACAAGTGCAAAAGTGGTTTCCTGCACCAACACAAGTGCGAAAAGTGGTTTTTCAACACTAACACAAGTGCGAAAAGTGGTTTTTCAACACTAACACAAGTGCGAAAAGTGTTTTTTCCACACTAATACAAGTGCCAATGTGGTTTCCTGCACCAACACAAGTGCGAAAAGTGGTTTTTCAACACTAACACAAGTGCGAAAAGTGGTTTTTCAACACTAACACAAGTGCGAAAAGTGGTTTTTCAACACTAACACAAGTGAGAAAAGTGGTTTTTCCACACTAATACAAGTGCAAAAGTGGTTTCCTGCACCAACACAAGTGTGAAAAGTGGTTTTACAACACTAACACAAGTGCAAAACGTGGTTTTTCAACACTATCACAAGTGCAAAAAGTGTTTTTTCCACACTAATACAAGTGAAAAGTGGTTTCCTGCACCAACACAAGTGCGAAAAGTGGTTTTTCAACACTAACACAAGTGCGAAAGGTGGTTTTTCAACACTAACACAAGTGCGAAAAGTGGATTTTCAACACTATCACAAGTGCAAAAAGTGTTTTTTCCACACTAATACAAGTGCAAAAGTGGTTTCCTGCACCAACACAAGTGCGAAAAGTGGTTTTTCAACACTAACACAAGTGCGAAAAGTGGTTTTTCAACACTAACACAAGTGCGAAAAGTGTTTTTTCCACACTAATATAAGTGCAAAAGTGGTTTCCTGCACCAACACAAGTGCGAAAAGTGGTTTTTCAACACTAACGCAAGTGCGAAAAGTGGTTTTTCAACACTATCACAAGTGCAAAAAGTGTTTTTGCCACACTAATACAAGTGCAAAAGTGGTTTCCTGCACCAACACAAATGCGAAAAGTGGTTTTTCAACACTAACACAAGTGCGAAAAGTGGTTTTTCCACACTAATACAAGTGCAAAAGTGGTTTCCTGCACCAACACAAGTGCGAAAAGTGGTTTTTCAACACTAACACAAGTGCGAAAAGTGGTTTTTCAACACTATCACAAGTGCAAAAAGTGTTTTTTTCCACACTAATACAAGTGCAAAAGTGGTTTCCTGCACCAACACAAGTGCAAAAAGTGGTTTTTCAACACTAACACAAGTGCGAAAAGTGGTTTTTCAACACTAACACAAGTGCGAAAAGTGGTTTTTCAACACTATCACAAGTGCAAAAAGTGTTTTTTCCACGCTAATACAAGTGCAAAAGTGGTTTCCTGCACCAACACAAGTGCGAAAAGTGGTTTTTCAACACTAACACAAGTGCGAAAAGTGGTTTTTCAACACTAACACAAGTGCGAAAAGTGGTTTTTCAACACTAACACAAGTACGAAAAGTGGTTTTTCCACACTAATACAAGTGCAAAAGTGGTTTCCTGCACCAACACAAGTGCGAAAAGTGGTTTTTCAACACTAACACAAGTGCAAAAAGTGGTTTTTCAACACTATCACAAGTGCAAAAAGTGTTTTTTCCACACTAATACAAGTGCAAAAGTGGTTTCCTGCACCAACACAAGTGCGAAAAGTGGTTTTTCAACACTAACACAAGGGCGAAAAGTGGTTTTTCAACCCTTACACAAGTGCGAAAAGTGGTTTTTCCACACTAATACAAGTGCAAAAGTGGTTTCCTGCACCAACACAAGTGCGAAAAGTGGTTTTTCAACACTAACACAAGTGCGAAAAGTGGTTTTTCAACACTATCACAAGTGCAAAAAGTGTTTTTTCCACACTAATACAAGTGCAAAAGTGGTTTCCTGCACCAACACAAGTGCGAAAAGTGGTTTTTCAACTCTAACACAAGTGCGAAAAGTGGTTTTTCAACACTAACACAAGTGCGAAAAGTGTTTTTTCCACACTAACACAAGTGCAAAAGTGGTTTCCTGCACCAACACAAGTGCGAAAAGTGGTTTTTCAACACTAACACAAGTGCGAAAAGTGGTTTTTCAACACTAACACAAGTGTGAAAAGTGGTTTTTCCACACTAATACAAGTGCAAAAGTGGTTTCCTGCACCAACACAAGTGCGAAAAGTGGTTTTTCAACACTAACACAAGTGCAAAAAGTGGTTTTTCAACACTATCACAAGTGCAAAAAGTGTTTTTTCCACACTAATACAAGTGCAAAAGTGGTTTCCTGCACCAACACAAGTGCGAAAAGTGGTTTTTCAACACTAACACAAGGGCGAAAAGTGGTTTTTCAACACTAACACAAGTGCGAAAAGTGGTTTTTCCACATTAATACAAGTGCAAAAGTGGTTTCCTGCACCAACACAAGTGCGAAAAGTGGTTTTTCAACACTAACACAAGTGCGAAAAGTGGTTTTTCAACACTATCACAAGTGCAAAAAGTGTTTTTTCCACACTAATACAAGTGCAAAAGTGGTTTCCTGCACCAACACAAGTGCGAAAAGTGGTTTTTCAACACTAACACAAGTGCGACAAGTGGTTTTTCAACACTAACACAAGTGCGAAAAGTGTTTTTTCCACACTAATACAAGTGCAAAAGTGGTTTCCTGCACCAACACAAGTGCGAAAAGTGGTTTTTCAACACTAACACAAGTGCGAAAAGTGGTTTTTCAACACTAACACAAGTGCGAAAAAGTGGTTTTTCCACACTAATACAAGTGCAAAAGTGGTTTCCTGCACCAACACAAGTGCGAAAAGTGGTTTTTCAACACTAACACAAGTGCGAAAAGTGGTTGTTCAACACTATCACAAGTGCAAAAAGTGTTTTTCCACACTATACAAGTGCAAAAGTGGTTTCCTGCACCAACACAAGTGCGAAAAGTGGTTTTTCAACACTAACACAAGTGCGAAAAGTGGTTTTTCAACACTAACACAAGTGCGAAAAGTGGTTTTTCCACACTAATACAAGTGCAAAAGTGGTTTCCTGCACCAACACAAGTGCGAAAAGTGGTTTTTCAACACTAACAGAAGTGCGAAAAGTGGTTTTTCAACACTATCACAAATGCAAAAAGTGTTTTTTCCACACTAATACAAGTGCAAAAGTGGTTTCCTGCACCAACACAAGTGCGAAAAGTGGTTTTTCAACACTAACACAAGTGCGAAAAGTGGTTTTTCCACACTAATACAAGTGCAAAAGTGGTTTCCTGCACCAACACAAGTGCGAAAAGTGGTTTTTCAACACTAACACAAGTGCGAAAAGTGGTTTTTTAACACTATCACAAGTGCAAAAAGTGTTTTTTCCACACTAATACAAGTGCAAAAGTGGTTTCCTGCACCAACACAAGTGCGAAAAGTGATTTTTCAACACTAACACAAGTGCGAAAAGTGGTTTTTCCACACTAATACAAGTGCAAAAGTGGTTTCCTGCACCAACACAAGTGCGAAAAGTGGTTTTTCAACACTAACACAAGTGCGGAAAGTGGTTTTTCAACACTATCACAAGTGCAAAAAGGGTTTTTTCCACACTAATAGAAGTGCAAAAGTGGTTTCCTGCACCAACACAAGTGCAAAAAGTGGTTTTTCAACACTAACACAAGTGCGACAAGTGGTTTTTCAACACTAACACAAGTGTGAAAAGTGTTTTTTCCACACTAATACAAGTGGAAAAGTGGTTTCCTGCACCAACACAAGTGCGAAAAGTGGTTTTTCAACACTAACACAAGTGCGAAAAGTGGTTTTTCAACAATAACACAAGTGCGAAAAGTGGTTTTTCAACACTAACACAAGTGCGAAAAGTGGTTTTTCCACACTAATACAAGTGCAAAAGTGGTTTCCTGCACCAACACAAGTGCGAAAAGTGGTTTTTCAACACTAACACAAGTGCGAAAAGTGGTTTTTCAACACCATCACAAGTGCAAAAAGTGTTTTTTCCACACTAATACAAGTGCAAAAGTGGTTTCCTGCACCAACACAAGTGCGAAAAGTGGTTTTTCAACACTAACACAAGTGCGAAATGTTGTTTTTCAACACTAACACAAGTGCGAAAAGTGGATTTTCAACACTATCACAAGTGCAAAAAGTGTTTTTTCCACACTAATAAAAGTGCAAAAGTGGTTTCCTGCACCAACACAAGTGCGAAAAGTGGTTTTTCAACACTAACACAAGTGCGAAAAGTGGTTTTTCAACACTAATACAAGTGCGAAAAGTGGTTTTTCCACACTAATACAAGTGCAAAAGTGGTTTTTCCACACTAATAAAAGTGCAAAAGTGGTTTCCTGCACCAACACAAGTGCGAAAAGTGGTTTTTCAACACTAACACAAGTGCGAAAAGTTGTTTTTCAACACTAACACAAGTGCGAAAAGTTGTTTTTCAACACTAACACAAGTGCGAAAAGTGTTTTTTCCACACTAATAAAAGTGCAAAAGTGGTTTCCTGCACCAACACAAGTGCGAAAAGTGGTTTTTCAACACTAACACAAGTGCGAAAAGTGGTTTTTCAACACTAATACAAGTGCGAAAAGTGGTTTTTCCATACTAATACAAGTGCAAAAAGTGTTTTTTCCACACTAATAAAAGTGCAAAAGTGGTTTCCTGCACCAACACAAGTGCGAAAAGTGGTTTTTCAACACTAACACAAGTGCGAAAAGTGGTTTTTCAACACTAATACAAGTGCGAAAAGTGGTTTTTCCATACTAATACAAGTGCAAAAGTGGTTTTTCCACACTAATACAAGTGCAAAAGTGGTTTCCTGCACCAACACAAGTGCGAAAAGTCATTTTTCAACACTAACACAAGTGCGAAAAGTGGTTTTTCAACACCATCACAAGTGCAAAAAGTGTTTTTTCCACACCAATACAAGTGCAAAAGTGGTTTCCTGCACCAACACAAGTGCGAAAAGTGGTTTTTCAACACTAACACAAGTGCGAAAAGTGGTTTTTCAACACTAACACAAGTGCGAAAAGTGTTTTTTCCACACTAATACAAGTGCCAATGTGGTTTCCTGCACCAACACAAGTGCGAAAAGTGGTTTTTCAACACTAACACAAGTGCGAAAAGTGGTTTTTCAACACTAACACAAGTGCGAAAAGTGGTTTTTCAACACTAACACAAGTGAGAAAAGTGGTTTTTCCACACTAATACAAGTGCAAAAGTGGTTTCCTGCACCAACACAAGTGTGAAAAGTGGTTTTACAACACTAACACAAGTGCAAAACGTGGTTTTTCAACACTATCACAAGTGCAAAAAGTGTTTTTTCCACACTAATACAAGTGAAAAGTGGTTTCCTGCACCAACACAAGTGCGAAAAGTGGTTTTTCAACACTAACACAAGTGCGAAAGGTGGTTTTTCAACACTAACACAAGTGCGAAAAGTGGATTTTCAACACTATCACAAGTGCAAAAAGTGTTTTTTCCACACTAATACAAGTGCAAAAGTGGTTTCCTGCACCAACACAAGTGCGAAAAGTGGTTTTTCAACACTAACACAAGTGCGAAAAGTGGTTTTTCAACACTAACACAAGTGCGAAAAGTGTTTTTTCCACACTAATATAAGTGCAAAAGTGGTTTCCTGCACCAACACAAGTGCGAAAAGTGGTTTTTCAACACTAACGCAAGTGCGAAAAGTGGTTTTTCAACACTATCACAAGTGCAAAAAGTGTTTTTGCCACACTAATACAAGTGCAAAAGTGGTTTCCTGCACCAACACAAGTGCGAAAAGTGGTTTTTCAACACTAACACAAGTGCGAAAAGTGGTTTTTCCACACTAATACAAGTGCAAAAGTGGTTTCCTGCACCAACACAAGTGCGAAAAGTGGTTTTTCAACACTAACACAAGTGCGAAAAGTGGTTTTTCAACACTATCACAAGTGCAAAAAGTGTTTTTTTCCACACTAATACAAGTGCAAAAGTGGTTTCCTGCACCAACACAAGTGCAAAAAGTGGTTTTTCAACACTAACACAAGTGCGAAAAGTGGTTTTTCAACACTAACACAAGTGCGAAAAGTGGTTTTTCAACACTATCACAAGTGCAAAAAGTGTTTTTTCCACGCTAATACAAGTGCAAAAGTGGTTTCCTGCACCAACACAAGTGCGAAAAGTGGTTTTTCAACACTAACACAAGTGCGAAAAGTGGTTTTTCAACACTAACACAAGTGCGAAAAGTGGTTTTTCAACACTAACACAAGTACGAAAAGTGGTTTTTCCACACTAATACAAGTGCAAAAGTGGTTTCCTGCACCAACACAAGTGCGAAAAGTGGTTTTTCAACACTAACACAAGTGCAAAAAGTGGTTTTTCAACACTATCACAAGTGCAAAAAGTGTTTTTTCCACACTAATACAAGTGCAAAAGTGGTTTCCTGCACCAACACAAGTGCGAAAAGTGGTTTTTCAACACTAACACAAGGGCGAAAAGTGGTTTTTCAACCCTTACACAAGTGCGAAAAGTGGTTTTTCCACACTAATACAAGTGCAAAAGTGGTTTCCTGCACCAACACAAGTGCGAAAAGTGGTTTTTCAACACTAACACAAGTGCGAAAAGTGGTTTTTCAACACTATCACAAGTGCAAAAAGTGTTTTTTCCACACTAATACAAGTGCAAAAGTGGTTTCCTGCACCAACACAAGTGCGAAAAGTGGTTTTTCAACTCTAACACAAGTGCGAAAAGTGGTTTTTCAACACTAACACAAGTGCGAAAAGTGTTTTTTCCACACTAACACAAGTGCAAAAGTGGTTTCCTGCACCAACACAAGTGCGAAAAGTGGTTTTTCAACACTAACACAAGTGCGAAAAGTGGTTTTTCAACACTAACACAAGTGTGAAAAGTGGTTTTTCCACACTAATACAAGTGCAAAAGTGGTTTCCTGCACCAACACAAGTGCGAAAAGTGGTTTTTCAACACTAACACAAGTGCAAAAAGTGGTTTTTCAACACTATCACAAGTGCAAAAAGTGTTTTTTCCACACTAATACAAGTGCAAAAGTGGTTTCCTGCACCAACACAAGTGCGAAAAGTGGTTTTTCAACACTAACACAAGGGCGAAAAGTGGTTTTTCAACACTAACACAAGTGCAAAAAGTGTTTTTTCCACACTAATACAAGTGCAAAAGTGGTTTCCTGCACCAACACAAGTGCGAAAAGTGATTTTTCAACACTAACACAAGTGCGAAAAGTGGTTTTTCCACACTAATACAAGTGCAAAAGTGGTTTCCTGCACCAACACAAGTGCGAAAAGTGGTTTTTCAACACTAACACAAGTGCGGAAAGTGGTTTTTCAACACTATCACAAGTGCAAAAAGGGTTTTTTCCACACTAATAGAAGTGCAAAAGTGGTTTCCTGCACCAACACAAGTGCAAAAAGTGGTTTTTCAACACTAACACAAGTGCGACAAGTGGTTTTTCCACACTAATACAAGTGCAAAAGTGGTTTCCTGCACCAACACAAGTGCGAAAAGTGGTTTTTCCACATTAATACAAGTGCAAAAGTGGTTTCCTGCACCAACACAAGTGCGAAAAGTGGTTTTTCAACACTAACACAAGTGCGAAAAGTGGTTTTTCAACACTATCACAAGTGCAAAAAGTGTTTTTTCCACACTAATACAAGTGCAAAAGTGGTTTCCTGCACCAACACAGGTGCGAAAAGTGGTTTTTCAACACTAACACAAGTGCGACAAGTGGTTTTTCAACACTAACACAAGTGCGAAAAGTGTTTTTTCCACACTAATACAAGTGCAAAAGTGGTTTCCTGCACCAACACAAGTGCGAAAAGTGGTTTTTCAACACTAACACAAGTGCGAAAAGTGGTTTTTCAACACTAACACAAGTGCGAAAAGTGGTTTTTCCACACTAATACAAGTGCAAAAGTGGTTTCCTGCACCAACACAAGTGCGAAAAGTGGTTTTTCAACACTAACACAAGTGCGAAAAGTGGTTGTTCAACACTATCACAAGTGCAAAAAGTGTTTTTCCACACTAATACAAGTGCAAAAGTGGTTTCCTGCACCAACACAAGTGCGAAAAGTGGTTTTTCAACACTAACACAAGTGCGAAAAGTGGTTTTTCAACACTAACACAAGTGCGAAAAGTGGTTTTTCCACACTAATACAAGTGCAAAAGTGGTTTCCTGCACCAACACAAGTGCGAAAAGTGGTTTTTCAACACTAACAGAAGTGCGAAAAGTGGTTTTTCAACACTATCACAAATGCAAAAAGTGTTTTTTCCACACTAATACAAGTGCAAAAGTGGTTTCCTGCACCAACACAAGTGCGAAAAGTGGTTTTTCAACACTAACACAAGTGCGAAAAGTGGTTTTTCCACACTAATACAAGTGCAAAAGTGGTTTCCTGCACCAACACAAGTGCGAAAAGTGGTTTTTCAACACTAACACAAGTGCGAAAAGTGGTTTTTTAACACTATCACAAGTGCAAAAAGTGTTTTTTCCACACTAATACAAGTGCAAAAGTGGTTTCCTGCACCAACACAAGTGCGAAAAGTGATTTTTCAACACTAACACAAGTGCGAAAAGTGGTTTTTCCACACTAATACAAGTGCAAAAGTGGTTTCCTGCACCAACACAAGTGCGAAAAGTGGTTTTTCAACACTAACACAAGTGCGGAAAGTGGTTTTTCAACACTATCACAAGTGCAAAAAGGGTTTTTTCCACACTAATAGAAGTGCAAAAGTGGTTTCCTGCACCAACACAAGTGCAAAAAGTGGTTTTTCAACACTAACACAAGTGCGACAAGTGGTTTTTCAACACTAACACAAGTGTGAAAAGTGTTTTTTCCACACTAATACAAGTGGAAAAGTGGTTTCCTGCACCAACACAAGTGCGAAAAGTGGTTTTTCAACACTAACACAAGTGCGAAAAGTGGTTTTTCAACAATAACACAAGTGCGAAAAGTGGTTTTTCAACACTAACACAAGTGCGAAAAGTGGTTTTTCCACACTAATACAAGTGCAAAAGTGGTTTCCTGCACCAACACAAGTGCGAAAAGTGGTTTTTCAACACTAACACAAGTGCGAAAAGTGGTTTTTCAACACCATCACAAGTGCAAAAAGTGTTTTTTCCACACTAATACAAGTGCAAAAGTGGTTTCCTGCACCAACACAAGTGCGAAAAGTGGTTTTTCAACACTAACACAAGTGCGAAATGTTGTTTTTCAACACTAACACAAGTGCGAAAAGTGGATTTTCAACACTATCACAAGTGCAAAAAGTGTTTTTTCCACACTAATAAAAGTGCAAAAGTGGTTTCCTGCACCAACACAAGTGCGAAAAGTGGTTTTTCAACACTAACACAAGTGCGAAAAGTGGTTTTTCAACACTAATACAAGTGCGAAAAGTGGTTTTTCCACACTAATACAAGTGCAAAAGTGGTTTTTCCACACTAATAAAAGTGCAAAAGTGGTTTCCTGCACCAACACAAGTGCGAAAAGTGGTTTTTCAACACTAACACAAGTGCGAAAAGTTGTTTTTCAACACTAACACAAGTGCGAAAAGTTGTTTTTCAACACTAACACAAGTGCGAAAAGTGTTTTTTCCACACTAATAAAAGTGCAAAAGTGGTTTCCTGCACCAACACAAGTGCGAAAAGTGGTTTTTCAACACTAACACAAGTGCGAAAAGTGGTTTTTCAACACTAATACAAGTGCGAAAAGTGGTTTTTCCATACTAATACAAGTGCAAAAGTGGTTTTTCCACACTAATACAAGTGCAAAAGTGGTTTCCTGCACCAACACAAGTGCGAAAAGTCATTTTTCAACACTAACACAAGTGCGAAAAGTGGTTTTTCAACACCATCACAAGTGCAAAAAGTGTTTTTTCCACACCAATACAAGTGCAAAAGTGGTTTCCTGCACCAACACAAGTGCGAAAAGTGGTTTTTCAACACTAACACAAGTGCGAAAAGTGGTTTTTCAACACTAACACAAGTGCGAAAAGTGTTTTTTCCACACTAATACAAGTGCCAATGTGGTTTCCTGCACCAACACAAGTGCGAAAAGTGGTTTTTCAACACTAACACAAGTGCGAAAAGTGGTTTTTCAACACTAACACAAGTGCGAAAAGTGGTTTTTCAACACTAACACAAGTGAGAAAAGTGGTTTTTCCACACTAATACAAGTGCAAAAGTGGTTTCCTGCACCAACACAAGTGTGAAAAGTGGTTTTACAACACTAACACAAGTGCAAAACGTGGTTTTTCAACACTATCACAAGTGCAAAAAGTGTTTTTTCCACACTAATACAAGTGCAAAAGTGGTTTCCTGCACCAACACAAGTGCGAAAAGTGGTTTTTCAACACTAACACAAGTGCGAAAGGTGGTTTTTCAACACTAACACAAGTGCGAAAAGTGGATTTTCAACACTATCACAAGTGCAAAAAGTGTTTTTTCCACACTAATACAAGTGCAAAAGTGGTTTCCTGCACCAACACAAGTGCGAAAAGTGGTTTTTCAACACTAACACAAGTGCGAAAAGTGGTTTTTCAACACTAACACAAGTGCGAAAAGTGTTTTTTCCACACTAATATAAGTGCAAAAGTGGTTTCCTGCACCAACACAAGTGCGAAAAGTGGTTTTTCAACACTAACGCAAGTGCGAAAAGTGGTTTTTCAACACTATCACAAGTGCAAAAAGTGTTTTTGCCACACTAATACAAGTGCAAAAGTGGTTTCCTGCACCAACACAAGTGCGAAAAGTGGTTTTTCAACACTAACACAAGTGCGAAAAGTGGTTTTTCAACACTAACACAAGTGCGAAAAGTGTTTTTTCCACACTAATACAAGTGCAAAAGTGGTTTCCTGCATCAACACAAGTGCGAAAAGTGGTTTTTCAACACTAACACAAGTGTGAAAAGTGGTTTTTCAACACTAACACAAGTGCAAAAAGTGTTTTTTCCACACTAATACAAGTGCAAAAGTGGTTTCCTGCACCAACACAAGTGCGAAAAGTGGTTTTTCAACACTAACACAAGTGCGAAAAGTGGTTTTTTAACACTATCACAAGTGCAAAAAGTGTTTTTTCCACACTAATACAAGTGCAAAAGTGGTTTCCTGCACCAACACAAGTGCGAAAAGTGATTTTTCAACACTAACACAAGTGCGGAAAGTGGTTTTTCAACACTATCACAGGTGCAAAAAGTGTTTTTTCCACACTAATAGAAGTGCAAAAGTGGTTTCCTGCACCAACACAAGTGCAAAAAGTGGTTTTTCAACACTAACACAAGTGCGACAAGTGGTTTTTCAACACTAACACAAGTGCGAAAAGTGTTTTTTCCACACTAATACAAGTGGAAAAGTGGTTTCCTGCACCAAAACAAGTGGAAAAGTGGTTTTTCAACACTAACACAAGTGCAAAAAGTGGTTTTTCAACACTAACACAAGTGCGAAAAGTGTTTTTTCCACACTAATACAAGTGCAAAAGTGGTTTCCTGCACCAACACAAGTGGGAAAAGTGGTTTTACAACACTAACACAAGTGCGAAATGTGGTTTTTCAACAATAACACAAGTGCGAAAAGTGGTTTTTCAACACTAACACAAGTGCGAAAAGTGGTTTTTCCACACTAATACAAGTGCAAAAGTGGTTTCCTGCACCAACACAAGTGCGAAAAGTGGTTTTTCAACACTAACACAAGTGCGAAAAGTGGTTTTTCAACACCATCACAAGTGCAAAAAGTGTTTTTTCCACACTAATACAAGTGCAAAAGTGGTTTCCTGCACCAACACAAGTGCGAAAAGTGGTTTTTCAACACTAACACAAGTGCGAAAAGTTGTTTTTCAACACTAACACAAGTGCGAAAAGTGGATTTTCAACACTATCACAAGTGCAAAAAGTGTTTTTTCCACACTAATAAAAGTGCAAAAGTGGTTTCCTGCACCAACACAAGTGCGAAAAGTGGTTTTTCAACACTAACACAAGTGCAAAAAGTGGTTTTTCAACACTAATACAAGTGCGAAAAGTGGTTTTTCCATACTAATACAAGTGCAAAAGTGGTTTTTCCACACTAATACAAGTGCAAAAGTGGTTTCCTGCACCAACACAAGTGCGAAAAGTCATTTTTCAACACTAACACAAGTGCGAAAAGTGGTTTTTCAACACCATCACAAGTGCAAAAAGTGTTTTTTCCACACCAATACAAGTGCAAAAGTGGTTTCCTGCACCAACACAAGTGCGAGAAGTGGTTTTTCAACACTAACACAAGTGCGAAAAGTGGTTTTTCAACACTAACACAAGTGCGAAAAGTGTTTTTTCCACACTAATACAAGTGCCAATGTGGTTTCCTGCACCAACACAAGTGCGAAAAGTGGTTTTTCAACACTAACACAAGTGCGAAAAGTGGTTTTTCAACACTAACACAAGTGCGAAAAGTGGTTTTTCAACACTAACACAAGTGAGAAAAGTGGTTTTTCCACACTAATACAAGTGCAAAAGTGGTTTCCTGCACCAACACAAGTGTGAAAAGTGGTTTTACAACACTAACACAAGTGCAAAACGTGGTTTTTCAACACTATCACAAGTGCAAAAAGTGTTTTTTCCACACTAATACAAGTGCAAAAGTGGTTTCCTGCACCAACACAAGTGCGAAAAGTGGTTTTTCAACACTAACACAAGTGCGAAAGGTGGTTTTTCAACACTAACACAAGTGCGAAAAGTGGATTTTCAACACTATCACAAGTGCAAAAAGTGTTTTTTCCACACTAATACAAGTGCAAAAGTGGTTTCCTGCACCAACACAAGTGCGAAAAGTGGTTTTTCAACACTAACACAAGTGCGAAAAGTGGTTTTTCAACACTAACACAAGTGCGAAAAGTGTTTTTTCCACACTAATATAAGTGCAAAAGTGGTTTCCTGCACCAACACAAGTGCGAAAAGTGGTTTTTCAACACTAACGCAAGTGCGAAAAGTGGTTTTTCAACACTATCACAAGTGCAAAAAGTGTTTTTGCCACACTAATACAAGTGCAAAAGTGGTTTCCTGCACCAACACAAGTGCGAAAAGTGGTTTTTCAACACTAACACAAGTGCGAAAAGTGGTTTATCCACACTAATACAAGTGCAAAAGTGGTTTCCTGCACCAACACAAGTGCGAAAAGTGGTTTTTCAACACTAACACAAGTGCGAAAAGTGGTTTTTCAACACTATCACAAGTGCAAAAAGTGTTTTTTTCCACACTAATACAAGTGCAAAAGTGGTTTCCTGCACCAACACAAGTGCAAAAAGTGGTTTTTCAACACTAACACAAGTGCGAAAAGTGGTTTTTCAACACTATCACAAGTGCAAAAAGTGTTTTTTCCACGCTAATACAAGTGCAAAAGTGGTTTCCTGCACCAACACAAGTGCGAAAAGTGGTTTTTCAACACTAACACAAGTGCGAAAAGTGGTTTTTCAACACTAACACAAGTGCGAAAAGTGGTTTTTCAACACTAACACAAGTACGAAAAGTGGTTTTTCCACACTAATACAAGTGCAAAAGTGGTTTCCTGCACCAACACAAGTGCGAAAAGTGGTTTTTCAACACTAACACAAGTGCAAAAAGTGGTTTTTCAACACTATCACAAGTGCAAAAAGTGTTTTTTCCACATTAATACAAGTGCAAAAGTGGTTTCCTGCACCAACACAAGTGCGAAAAGTGGTTTTTCAACACTAACACAAGGGCGAAAAGTGGTTTTTCAACCCTTACACAAGTGCGAAAAGTGGTTTTTCCACACTAATACAAGTGCAAAAGTGGTTTCCTGCACCAACACAAGTGCGAAAAGTGGTTTTTCAACACTAACACAAGTGCGAAAAGTGGTTTTTCAACACTATCACAAGTGCAAAAAGTGTTTTTTCCACACTAATACAAGTGCAAAAGTGGTTTCCTGCACCAACACAAGTGCGAAAAGTGGTTTTTCAACTCTAACACAAGTGCGAAAAGTGGTTTTTCAACACTAACACAAGTGCGAAAAGTGTTTTTTCCACACTAACACAAGTGCAAAAGTGGTTTCCTGCACCAACACAAGTGCGAAAAGTGGTTTTTCAACACTAACACAAGTGCGAAAAGTGGTTTTTCAACACTAACACAAGTGTGAAAAGTGGTTTTTCCACACTAATACAAGTGCAAAAGTGGTTTCCTGCACCAACACAAGTGCGAAAAGTGGTTTTTCAACACTAACACAAGTGCAAAAAGTGGTTTTTCAACACTATCACAAGTGCAAAAAGTGTTTTTTCCACACTAATACAAGTGCAAAAGTGGTTTCCTGCACCAACACAAGTGCGAAAAGTGGTTTTTCAACACTAACACAAGGGCGAAAAGTGGTTTTTCAACACTAACACAAGTGCGAAAAGTGGTTTTTCCACATTAATACAAGTGCAAAAGTGGTTTCCTGCACCAACACAAGTGCGAAAAGTGGTTTTTCAACACTAACACAAGTGCGAAAAGTGGTTTTTCAACACTATCACAAGTGCAAAAAGTGTTTTTTCCACACTAATACAAGTGCAAAAGTGGTTTCCTGCACCAACACAAGTGCGAAAAGTGGTTTTTCAACACTAACACAAGTGCGACAAGTGGTTTTTCAACACTAACACAAGTGCGAAAAGTGTTTTTTCCACACTAATACAAGTGCAAAAGTGGTTTCCTGCACCAACACAAGTGCGAAAAGTGGTTTTTCAACACTAACACAAGTGCGAAAAGTGGTTTTTCAACACTAACACAAGTGCGAAAAGTGGTTTTTCCACACTAATACAAGTGCAAAAGTGGTTTCCTGCACCAACACAAGTGCGAAAAGTGGTTTTTCAACACTAACACAAGTGCGAAAAGTGGTTGTTCAACACTATCACAAGTGCAAAAAGTGTTTTTCCACACTAATACAAGTGCAAAAGTGGTTTCCTGCACCAACACAAGTGCGAAAAGTGGTTTTTCAACACTAACACAAGTGCGAAAAGTGGTTTTTCAACACTAACACAAGTGCGAAAAGTGGTTTTTCCACACCAATACAAGTGCAAAAGTGGTTTCCTGCACCAACACAAGTGCGAAAAGTGGTTTTTCAACACTAACAGAAGTGCGAAAAGTGGTTTTTCAACACTATCACAAGTGCAAAAAGTGTTTTTTCCACACTAATACAAGTGCAAAAGTGGTTTCCTGCACCAACACAAGTGCGAAAAGTGGTTTTTCAACACTAACACAAGTGCGAAAAGTGGTTTTTCCACACTAATACAAGTGCAAAAGTGGTTTCCTGCACCAACACAAGTGCGAAAAGTGGTTTTTCAACACTAACACAAGTGCGAAAAGTGGTTTTTTAACACTATCACAAGTGCAAAAAGTGTTTTTTCCACACTAATACAAGTGCAAAAGTGGTTTCCTGCACCAACACAAGTGCGAAAAGTGATTTTTCAACACTAACACAAGTGCGAAAAGTGGTTTTTCCACACTAATACAAGTGCAAAAGTGGTTTCCTGCACCAACACAAGTGCGAAAAGTGGTTTTTCAACACTAACACAAGTGCGGAAAGTGGTTTTTCAACACTATCACAAGTGCAAAAAGGGTTTTTTCCACACTAATAGAAGTGCAAAAGTGGTTTCCTGCACCAACACAAGTGCAAAAAGTGGTTTTTCAACACTAACACAAGTGCGACAAGTGGTTTTTCAACACTAACACAAGTGTGAAAAGTGTTTTTTCCACACTAATACAAGTGGAAAAGTGGTTTCCTGCACCAACACAAGTGCGAAAAGTGGTTTTTCAACACTAACACAAGTGCAAAAAGTCGTTTTTCAACACTAACACAAGTGCGAAAAGTGTTTTTTCCACACTAATACAAGTGCAAAAGTGGTTTCCTGCACCAACACAAGTGGGAAAAGTGGTTTTACAACACTAACACAAGTGCGAAAAGTGGTTTTTCAACAATAACACAAGTGCGAAAAGTGGTTTTTCAACACTAACACAAGTGCGAAAAGTGGTTTTTCCACACTAATACAAGTGCAAAAGTGGTTTCCTGCACCAACACAAGTGCGAAAAGTGGTTTTTCAACACTAACACAAGTGCGAAATGTTGTTTTTCAACACTAACACAAGTGCGAAAAGTGGATTTTCAACACTATCACAAGTGCAAAAAGTGTTTTTTCCACACTAATAAAAGTGCAAAAGTGGTTTCCTGCACCAACACAAGTGCGAAAAGTGGTTTTTCAACACTAACACAAGTGCGAAAAGTGGTTTTTCAACACTAATACAAGTGCGAAAAGTGGTTTTTCCACACTAATACAAGTGCAAAAGTGGTTTTTCCACACTAATAAAAGTGCAAAAGTGGTTTCCTGCACCAACACAAGTGCGAAAAGTGTTTTTTCAACACTAACACAAGTGCGAAAAGTTGTTTTTCAACACTAACACAAGTGCGAAAAGTGGATTTTCAACACTATCACAAGTGCAAAAAGTGTTTTTTCCACACTAATAAAAGTGCAAAAGTGGTTTCCTGCACCAACACAAGTGCGAAAAGTGGTTTTTCAACACTAACACAAGTGCGAAAAGTGGTTTTTCAACACTAATACAAGTGCGAAAAGTGGTTTTTCCATACTAATACAAGTGCAAAAGTGGTTTTTCCACACTAATACAAGTGCAAAAGTGGTTTCCTGCACCAACACAAGTGCGAAAAGTCATTTTTCAACACTAACACAAGTGCGAAAAGTGGTTTTTCAACACCATCACAAGTGCAAAAAGTGTTTTTTCCACACCAATACAAGTGCAAAAGTGGTTTCCTGCACCAACACAAGTGCGAAAAGTGGTTTTTCAACACTAACACAAGTGCGAAAAGTGGTTTTTCAACACTAACACAAGTGCGAAAAGTGTTTTTTCCACACTAATACAAGTGCCAATGTGGTTTCCTGCACCAACACAAGTGCGAAAAGTGGTTTTTCAACACTAACACAAGTGCGAAAAGTGGTTTTTCAACACTAACACAAGTGCGAAAAGTGGTTTTTCAACACTAACACAAGTGAGAAAAGTGGTTTTTCCACACTAATACAAGTGCAAAAGTGGTTTCCTGCACCAACACAAGTGTGAAAAGTGGTTTTACAACACTAACACAAGTGCAAAACGTGGTTTTTCAACACTATCACAAGTGCAAAAAGTGTTTTTTCCACACTAATACAAGTGCAAAAGTGGTTTCCTGCACCAACACAAGTGCGAAAAGTGGTTTTTCAACACTAACACAAGTGCGAAAGGTGGTTTTTCAACACTAACACAAGTGCGAAAAGTGGATTTTCAACACTATCACAAGTGCAAAAAGTGTTTTTTCCACACTAATACAAGTGCAAAAGTGGTTTCCTGCACCAACACAAGTGCGAAAAGTGGTTTTTCAACACTAACACAAGTGCGAAAAGTGGTTTTTCAACACTAACACAAGTGCGAAAAGTGTTTTTTCCACACTAATATAAGTGCAAAAGTGGTTTCCTGCACCAACACAAGTGCGAAAAGTGGTTTTTCAACACTAACGCAAGTGCGAAAAGTGGTTTTTCAACACTATCACAAGTGCAAAAAGTGTTTTTGCCACACTAATACAAGTGCAAAAGTGGTTTCCTGCACCAACACAAGTGCGAAAAGTGGTTTTTCAACACTAACACAAGTGCGAAAAGTGGTTTTTCAACACTAACACAAGTGCGAAAAGTGTTTTTTCCACACTAATACAAGTGCAAAAGTGGTTTCCTGCATCAACACAAGTGCGAAAAGTGGTTTTTCAACACTAACACAAGTGTGAAAAGTGGTTTTTCAACACTAACACAAGTGCAAAAAGTGTTTTTTCCACACTAATACAAGTGCAAAAGTGGTTTCCTGCACCAACACAAGTGCGAAAAGTGGTTTTTCAACACTAACACAAGTGCGAAAAGTGGTTTTTTAACACTATCACAAGTGCAAAAAGTGTTTTTTCCACACTAATACAAGTGCAAAAGTGGTTTCCTGCACCAACACAAGTGCGAAAAGTGATTTTTCAACACTAACACAAGTGCGGAAAGTGGTTTTTCAACACTATCACAGGTGCAAAAAGTGTTTTTTCCACACTAATAGAAGTGCAAAAGTGGTTTCCTGCACCAACACAAGTGCAAAAAGTGGTTTTTCAACACTAACACAAGTGCGACAAGTGGTTTTTCAACACTAACACAAGTGCGAAAAGTGTTTTTTCCACACTAATACAAGTGGAAAAGTGGTTTCCTGCACCAAAACAAGTGCGAAAAGTGGTTTTTCAACACTAACACAAGTGCAAAAAGTGGTTTTTCAACACTAACACAAGTGCGAAAAGTGTTTTTTCCACACTAATACAAGTGCAAAAGTGGTTTCCTGCACCAACACAAGTGGGAAAAGTGGTTTTACAACACTAACACAAGTGCGAAAAGTGGTTTTTCAACAATAACACAAGTGCGAAAAGTGGTTTTTCAACACTAACACAAGTGCGAAAAGTGGTTTTTCCACACTAATACAAGTGCAAAAGTGGTTTCCTGCACCAACACAAGTGCGAAAAGTGGTTTTTCAACACTAACACAAGTGCGAAAAGTGGTTTTTCAACACCATCACAAGTGCAAAAAGTGTTTTTTCCACACTAATACAAGTGCAAAAGTGGTTTCCTGCACCAACACAAGTGCGAAAAGTGGTTTTTCAACACTAACACAAGTGCGAAAAGTTGTTTTTCAACACTAACACAAGTGCGAAAAGTGGATTTTCAACACCATCACAAGTGCAAAAAGTGTTTTTTCCACACTAATAAAAGTGCAAAAGTGGTTTCCTGCACCAACACAAGTGCGAAAAGTGGTTTTTCAACACTAACACAAGTGCGAAAAGTGGTTTTTCAACACTAATACAAGTGCGAAAAGTGGTTTTTCCACACTAATACAAGTGCAAAAGTGGTTTTTCCACACTAATACAAGTGCAAAAGTGGTTTCCTGCACCAACACAAGTGCGAAAAGTCATTTTTCAACACCAACACAAGTGCGAAAAGTGGTTTTTCAACACCATCACAAGTGCAAAAAGTGTTTTTTCCACACTAATACAAGTGCAAAAGTGGTTTCCTGCACCAACACAAGTGCGAAAAGTGGTTTTTCAACACTAACACAAGTGCGAAAAGTGGTTTTTCAACACCATCACAAGTGCAAAAAGTGTTTTTTCCACACTAATACAAGTGCAAAAGTGGTTTCCTGCACCAACACAAGTGCGAAAAGTGGTTTTTCAACACTAACACAAGTGCGAAAAGTGGTTTTTCAACACTAACACAAGTGCGAAGAGTGTTTTTTCCACACTAATACAAGTGCCAAAGTGGTTTCCTGCACCAACACAAGTGCGAAAAGTGGTTTTTCAACACAAACACAAGTGCGAAAAGTGGTTTTTCAACACTAACACAAGTGCGAAAAGTGGTTTTTCAAAACTAACACAAGTGCGAAAAGTGGTTTTTCAACACTAACACAAGTGCGAAAAGTGTTTTTTCCACACTAATACAAGTGCAAAAGTGGTTTCCTGCACCAACACAAGTGCGAAAAGTGGTTTTTCAACACTTACACAAGTGCGAAAAGTGGTTTTTCAACACTAACACAAGTGCGAAAAGTGGTTTTTCAACACTAACACAAGTGCGAAAAGTGGTTTTTCCACACTAATACAAGTGCAAAAGTGGTTTCCTTCACCAACACAAGTGCGAAATGTGGTTTTTCAACACTAACACAAGTTCGAAAAGTGGTTTTTCAACACTAACACAAGTGCGAAAAGTGGTTTTTCCACACTAATACAAGTCCAAAAGTGGTTTCCTGCACCAACACAAGTGCGAAAAGTGGTTTTTCAACACTAACACAAGTGCGAAAAGTGGTTTTTCAACACTATCACAAGTGCATAAAGTATTTTTTCCACACTAATACAAGTGCAAAAGTGGTTTCCTGCACCAACACAAGTGCGAAATGTGGTTTTTCAACACTAACACAAGTGCGAAAAGTTGTTTTTCAACACTAACACAAGTGCGAAAAGTGGTTTTTCAACACTAACACAAGTGCGAAAAGTGGTTTTTCCACACTAATACAAGTGCAAAAGTGGTTTCCTGCACCAACACAAGTGCGAAAAGTGGTTTTTCAACACTAACACAAGTGCGAAAAGTGGTTTTTCAACACTATCACAAGTGCAAAAAGTGTTTTTTTCCACACTAATACAAGTGCAAAAGTGGTTTCCTGCACCAACACAAGTGCAAAAATTGGTTTTTCAACACTAACACAAGTGCGAAAAGTGGTTTTTCAACACTAACACAAGTGCGAAAAGTGGTTTTTCAACACTATCACAAGTGCAAAAAGTGTTTTTTCCACACTAATACAAGTGCAAAAGTGGTTTCCTGCACCAACACAAGTGCGAAAAGTGGTTTTTCAACACTAACACAAGTGCGAAAAGTGGTTTTTCAACACTAACACAAGTGCGAAAAGTGGTTTTTCAACACTAACACAAGTACGAAAAGTGGTTTTTCCACACTAATACAAGTGCAAAAGTGGTTTCCTGCACCAACACAAGTGCGAAAAGTGGTTTTTCAACACTAACACAAGTGCAAAAAGTGGTTTTTCAACACTATCACAAGTGCAAAAAGTGTTTTTTCCACACTAATACAAGTGCAAAAGTGGTTTCCTGCACCAATACAAGTGCGAAAAGTGGTTTTTCAACACTAACACAAGGGCGAAAAGTGGTTTTTCAACCCTTACACAAGTGCGAAAAGTGGTTTTTCCACACTAATACAAGTGCAAAAGTGGTTTCCTGCACCAACACAAGTGCGAAAAGTGGTTTTTCAACACTAACACAAGTGCGAAAAGTGGTTTTTCAACACTATCACAAGTGCGAAAAGTGGATTTTCAACACCATCACAAGTGCAAAAAGTGTTTTTTCCACACTAATAAAAGTGCAAAAGTGGTTTCCTGCACCAACACAAGTGCGAAAAGTGGTTTTTCAACACTAACACAAGTGCGAAAAGTGGTTTTTCAACACTAATACAAGTGCGAAAAGTGGTTTTTCCACACTAATACAAGTGCAAAAGTGGTTTTTCCACACTAATACAAGTGCAAAAGTGGTTTCCTGCACCAACACAAGTGCGAAAAGTCATTTTTCAACACCAACACAAGTGCGAAAAGTGGTTTTTCAACACCATCACAAGTGCAAAAAGTGTTTTTTCCACACTAATACAAGTGCAAAAGTGGTTTCCTGCACCAACACAAGTGCGAAAAGTGGTTTTTCAACACTAACACAAGTGCGAAAAGTGGTTTTTCAACACCATCACAAGTGCAAAAAGTGTTTTTTCCACACTAATACAAGTGCAAAAGTGGTTTCCTGCACCAACACAAGTGCGAAAAGTGGTTTTTCAACACTAACACAAGTGCGAAAAGTGGTTTTTCAACACTAACACAAGTGCGAAGAGTGTTTTTTCCACACTAATACAAGTGCCAAAGTGGTTTCCTGCACCAACACAAGTGCGAAAAGTGGTTTTTCAACACAAACACAAGTGCGAAAAGTGGTTTTTCAACACTAACACAAGTGCGAAAAGTGGTTTTTCAAAACTAACACAAGTGCGAAAAGTGGTTTTTCAACACTAACACAAGTGCGAAAAGTGTTTTTTCCACACTAATACAAGTGCAAAAGTGGTTTCCTGCACCAACACAAGTGCGAAAAGTGGTTTTTCAACACTTACACAAGTGCGAAAAGTGGTTTTTCAACACTAACACAAGTGCGAAAAGTGGTTTTTCAACACTAACACAAGTGCGAAAAGTGGTTTTTCCACACTAATACAAGTGCAAAAGTGGTTTCCTTCACCAACACAAGTGCGAAATGTGGTTTTTCAACACTAACACAAGTTCGAAAAGTGGTTTTTCAACACTAACACAAGTGCGAAAAGTGGTTTTTCCACACTAATACAAGTCCAAAAGTGGTTTCCTGCACCAACACAAGTGCGAAAAGTGGTTTTTCAACACTAACACAAGTGCGAAAAGTGGTTTTTCAACACTATCACAAGTGCATAAAGTATTTTTTCCACACTAATACAAGTGCAAAAGTGGTTTCCTGCACCAACACAAGTGCGAAATGTGGTTTTTCAACACTAACACAAGTGCGAAAAGTTGTTTTTCAACACTAACACAAGTGCGAAAAGTGGTTTTTCAACACTAACACAAGTGCGAAAAGTGGTTTTTCCACACTAATACAAGTGCAAAAGTGGTTTCCTGCACCAACACAAGTGCGAAAAGTGGTTTTTCAACACTAACACAAGTGCGAAAAGTGGTTTTTCAACACTATCACAAGTGCAAAAAGTGTTTTTTTCCACACTAATACAAGTGCAAAAGTGGTTTCCTGCACCAACACAAGTGCAAAAATTGGTTTTTCAACACTAACACAAGTGCGAAAAGTGGTTTTTCAACACTAACACAAGTGCGAAAAGTGGTTTTTCAACACTATCACAAGTGCAAAAAGTGTTTTTTCCACACTAATACAAGTGCAAAAGTGGTTTCCTGCACCAACACAAGTGCGAAAAGTGGTTTTTCAACACTAACACAAGTGCGAAAAGTGGTTTTTCAACACTAACACAAGTGCGAAAAGTGGTTTTTCAACACTAACACAAGTACGAAAAGTGGTTTTTCCACACTAATACAAGTGCAAAAGTGGTTTCCTGCACCAACACAAGTGCGAAAAGTGGTTTTTCAACACTAACACAAGTGCAAAAAGTGGTTTTTCAACACTATCACAAGTGCAAAAAGTGTTTTTTCCACACTAATACAAGTGCAAAAGTGGTTTCCTGCACCAATACAAGTGCGAAAAGTGGTTTTTCAACACTAACACAAGGGCGAAAAGTGGTTTTTCAACCCTTACACAAGTGCGAAAAGTGGTTTTTCCACACTAATACAAGTGCAAAAGTGGTTTCCTGCACCAACACAAGTGCGAAAAGTGGTTTTTCAACACTAACACAAGTGCGAAAAGTGGTTTTTCAACACTATCACAAGTGCAAAAAGTGTTTTTTCCACACTAATACAAGTGCAAAAGTGGTTTCCTGCACCAACACAAGTGCAAAAAGTGGTTTTTCAACTCTAACACAAGTGCGAAAAGTGGTTTTTCAACACTAACACAAGTGCGAAAAGTGGTTTTTCAACACTAACACAAGTGCGAAAAGTGGTTTTTCAACACTAACACAAGTGCGAAAAGTGGTTTTTCAACACTAACACAAGTACGAAAAGTGGTTTTTCCACACTAATACAAGTGCAAAAGTGGTTTCCTGCACCAACACAAGTGCGAAAAGTGGTTTTTCAACACTAACACAAGTGCAAAAAGTGGTTTTTCAACACTATCACAAGTGCAAAAAGTGTTTTTTCCACACTAATACAAGTGCAAAAGTGGTTTCCTGCACCAATACAAGTGCGAAAAGTGGTTTTTCAACACTAACACAAGGGCGAAAAGTGGTTTTTCAACCCTTACACAAGTGCGAAAAGTGGTTTTTCCACACTAATACAAGTGCAAAAGTGGTTTCCTGCACCAACACAAGTGCGAAAAGTGGTTTTTCAACACTAACACAAGTGCGAAAAGTGGTTTTTCAACACTATCACAAGTGCGAAAAGTGGATTTTCAACACCATCACAAGTGCAAAAAGTGTTTTTTCCACACTAATAAAAGTGCAAAAGTGGTTTCCTGCACCAACACAAGTGCGAAAAGTGGTTTTTCAACACTAACACAAGTGCGAAAAGTGGTTTTTCAACACTAATACAAGTGCGAAAAGTGGTTTTTCCACACTAATACAAGTGCAAAAGTGGTTTTTCCACACTAATACAAGTGCAAAAGTGGTTTCCTGCACCAACACAAGTGCGAAAAGTCATTTTTCAACACCAACACAAGTGCGAAAAGTGGTTTTTCAACACCATCACAAGTGCAAAAAGTGTTTTTTCCACACTAATACAAGTGCAAAAGTGGTTTCCTGCACCAACACAAGTGCGAAAAGTGGTTTTTCAACACTAACACAAGTGCGAAAAGTGGTTTTTCAACACCATCACAAGTGCAAAAAGTGTTTTTTCCACACTAATACAAGTGCAAAAGTGGTTTCCTGCACCAACACAAGTGCGAAAAGTGGTTTTTCAACACTAACACAAGTGCGAAAAGTGGTTTTTCAACACTAACACAAGTGCGAAGAGTGTTTTTTCCACACTAATACAAGTGCCAAAGTGGTTTCCTGCACCAACACAAGTGCGAAAAGTGGTTTTTCAACACAAACACAAGTGCGAAAAGTGGTTTTTCAACACTAACACAAGTGCGAAAAGTGGTTTTTCAAAACTAACACAAGTGCGAAAAGTGGTTTTTCAACACTAACACAAGTGCGAAAAGTGTTTTTTCCACACTAATACAAGTGCAAAAGTGGTTTCCTGCACCAACACAAGTGCGAAAAGTGGTTTTTCAACACTTACACAAGTGCGAAAAGTGGTTTTTCAACACTAACACAAGTGCGAAAAGTGGTTTTTCAACACTAACACAAGTGCGAAAAGTGGTTTTTCCACACTAATACAAGTGCAAAAGTGGTTTCCTTCACCAACACAAGTGCGAAATGTGGTTTTTCAACACTAACACAAGTTCGAAAAGTGGTTTTTCAACACTAACACAAGTGCGAAAAGTGGTTTTTCCACACTAATACAAGTCCAAAAGTGGTTTCCTGCACCAACACAAGTGCGAAAAGTGGTTTTTCAACACTAACACAAGTGCGAAAAGTGGTTTTTCAACACTATCACAAGTGCATAAAGTATTTTTTCCACACTAATACAAGTGCAAAAGTGGTTTCCTGCACCAACACAAGTGCGAAATGTGGTTTTTCAACACTAACACAAGTGCGAAAAGTTGTTTTTCAACACTAACACAAGTGCGAAAAGTGGTTTTTCAACACTAACACAAGTGCGAAAAGTGGTTTTTCCACACTAATACAAGTGCAAAAGTGGTTTCCTGCACCAACACAAGTGCGAAAAGTGGTTTTTCAACACTAACACAAGTGCGAAAAGTGGTTTTTCAACACTATCACAAGTGCAAAAAGTGTTTTTTTCCACACTAATACAAGTGCAAAAGTGGTTTCCTGCACCAACACAAGTGCAAAAATTGGTTTTTCAACACTAACACAAGTGCGAAAAGTGGTTTTTCAACACTAACACAAGTGCGAAAAGTGGTTTTTCAACACTATCACAAGTGCAAAAAGTGTTTTTTCCACACTAATACAAGTGCAAAAGTGGTTTCCTGCACCAACACAAGTGCGAAAAGTGGTTTTTCAACACTAACACAAGTGCGAAAAGTGGTTTTTCAACACTAACACAAGTGCGAAAAGTGGTTTTTCAACACTAACACAAGTACGAAAAGTGGTTTTTCCACACTAATACAAGTGCAAAAGTGGTTTCCTGCACCAACACAAGTGCGAAAAGTGGTTTTTCAACACTAACACAAGTGCAAAAAGTGGTTTTTCAACACTATCACAAGTGCAAAAAGTGTTTTTTCCACACTAATACAAGTGCAAAAGTGGTTTCCTGCACCAATACAAGTGCGAAAAGTGGTTTTTCAACACTAACACAAGGGCGAAAAGTGGTTTTTCAACCCTTACACAAGTGCGAAAAGTGGTTTTTCCACACTAATACAAGTGCAAAAGTGGTTTCCTGCACCAACACAAGTGCGAAAAGTGGTTTTTCAACACTAACACAAGTGCGAAAAGTGGTTTTTCAACACTATCACAAGTGCAAAAAGTGTTTTTTCCACACTAATACAAGTGCAAAAGTGGTTTCCTGCACCAACACAAGTGCAAAAAGTGGTTTTTCAACTCTAACACAAGTGCGAAAAGTGGTTTTTCAACACTAACACAAGTGCGAAAAGTGTTTTTTCCACACTAACACAAGTGCAAAAGTGGTTTCCTGCACCAACACAAGTGCGAAAAGTGGTTTTTCAACACTAACACAAGTGCGAAAAGTGGTTTTTCAACACTAACACAAGTGTGAAAAGTGGTTTTTCCACACTAATACAAGTGCAAAAGTGGTTTCCTGCACCAACACAAGTGCAAAAAGTGGTTTTTCAACACTAACACAAGTGCAAAAAGTGGTTTTTCAACACTAACACAAGTGCGAAAAGTGGTTTTTCAAAACTAACACAAGTGCGAAAAGTGGTTTTTCAACACTAACACAAGTGCGAAAAGTGTTTTTTCCACACTAATACAAGTGCAAAAGTGGTTTCCTGCACCAACACAAGTGCGAAAAGTGGTTTTTCAACACTTACACAAGTGCGAAAAGTGGTTTTTCAACACTAACACAAGTGCGAAAAGTGGTTTTTCAACACTAACACAAGTGCGAAAAGTGGTTTTTCCACACTAATACAAGTGCAAAAGTGGTTTCCTTCACCAACACAAGTGCGAAATGTGGTTTTTCAACACTAACACAAGTTCGAAAAGTGGTTTTTCAACACTAACACAAGTGCGAAAAGTGGTTTTTCCACACTAATACAAGTCCAAAAGTGGTTTCCTGCACCAACACAAGTGCGAAAAGTGGTTTTTCAACACTAACACGAGTGCGAAAAGTGGTTTTTCAACACTATCACAAGTGCAAAAAGTGTTTTTTTCCACACTAATACAAGTGCAAAAGTGGTTTCCTGCACCAACACAAGTGCGAAATGTGGTTTTTCAACACTAACACAAGTGCGAAAAGTTGTTTTTCAACACTAACACAAGTGCGAAAAGTGGTTTTTCAACACTAACACAAGTGCGAAAAGTGGTTTTTCCACACTAATACAAGTGCAAAAGTGGTTTCCTGCACCAACACAAGTGCGAAAAGTGGTTTTTCAACACTAACACAAGTGCGAAAAGTGGTTTTTCAACACTATCACAAGTGCAAAAAGTGTTTTTTTCCACACTAATACAAGTGCAAAAGTGGTTTCCTGCACCAACACAAGTGCGAAAAGTGGTTTTTCAACACTAACACAAGGGCGAAAAGTGGTTTTTCAACACTAACACAAGTGCGAAAAGTGGTTTTCCCACATTAATACAAGTGCAAAAGTGGTTTCCTGCACCAACACAAGTGCGAAAAGTGGTTTTTCAACACTAACACAAGTGCGAAAAGTGGTTTTTCAACACTATCACAAGTGCAAAAAGTGTTTTTTCCACACTAATACAAGTGCAAAAGTGGTTTCCTGCACCAACACAAGTGCGAAAAGTGGTTTTTCAACACTAACACAAGTGCGACAAGTGGTTTTTCAACACTAACACAAGTGCGAAAAGTGTTTTTTCCACACTAATACAAGTGCAAAAGTGGTTTCCTGCACCAACACAAGTGCGAAAAGTGGTTTTTCAACACTAACACAAGTGCGAAAAGTGGTTTTTCAACACTAACACAAGTGCGAAAAGTGGTTTTTCCACACTAATACAAGTGCAAAAGTGGTTTCCTGCACCAACACAAGTGCGAAAAGTGGTTTTTCAACACTAACACAAGTGCGAAAAGTGGTTGTTCAACACTATCACAAGTGCAAAAAGTGTTTTTCCACACTAATACAAGTGCAAAAGTGGTTTCCTGCACCAACACAAGTGCGAAAAGTGGTTTTTCAACACTAACACAAGTGCGAAAAGTGGTTTTTCAACACTAACACAAGTGCGAAAAGTGGTTTTTCCACACTAATACAAGTGCAAAAGTGGTTTCCTGCACCAACACAAGTGCGAAAAGTGGTTTTTCAACACTAACAGAAGTGCGAAAAGTGGTTTTTCAACACTATCACAAATGCAAAAAGTGTTTTTTCCACACTAATACAAGTGCAAAAGTGGTTTCCTGCACCAACACAAGTGCGAAAAGTGGTTTTTCAACACTAACACAAGTGCGAAAAGTGGTTTTTCCACACTAATACAAGTGCAAAAGTGGTTTCCTGCACCAACACAAGTGCGAAAAGTGGTTTTTCAACACTAACACAAGTGCGAAAAGTGGTTTTTTAACACTATCACAAGTGCAAAAAGTGTTTTTTCCACACTAATACAAGTGCAAAAGTGGTTTCCTGCACCAACACAAGTGCGAAAAGTGATTTTTCAACACTAACACAAGTGCGAAAAGTGGTTTTTCCACACTAATACAAGTGCAAAAGTGGTTTCCTGCACCAACACAAGTGCGAAAAGTGGTTTTTCAACACTAACACAAGTGCGGAAAGTGGTTTTTCAACACTATCACAAGTGCAAAAAGGGTTTTTTCCACACTAATAGAAGTGCAAAAGTGGTTTCCTGCACCAACACAAGTGCAAAAAGTGGTTTTTCAACACTAACACAAGTGCGACAAGTGGTTTTTCAACACTAACACAAGTGTGAAAAGTGTTTTTTCCACACTAATACAAGTGCAAAAGTGGTTTCCTGCACCAACACAAGTGCGAAAAGTGGTTTTTCAACACTAACACAAGTGCGAAAAGTGGTTTTTCAACACCATCACAAGTGCAAAAAGTGTTTTTTCCACACTAATACAAGTGCAAAAGTGGTTTCCTGCACCAACACAAGTGCGAAAAGTGGTTTTTCAACACTAACACAAGTGCGAAATGTTGTTTTTCAACACTAACACAAGTGCGAAAAGTGGATTTTCAACACTATCACAAGTGCAAAAAGTGTTTTTTCCACACTAATAAAAGTGCAAAAGTGGTTTCCTGCACCAACACAAGTGCGAAAAGTGGTTTTTCAACACTAACACAAGTGCGAAAAGTGGTTTTTCAACACTAATACAAGTGCGAAAAGTGGTTTTTCCACACTAATACAAGTGCAAAAGTGGTTTTTCCACACTAATAAAAGTGCAAAAGTGGTTTCCTGCACCAACACAAGTGCGAAAAGTGGTTTTTCAACACTAACACAAGTGCGAAAAGTTGTTTTTCAACACTAACACAAGTGCGAAAAGTTGTTTTTCAACACTAACACAAGTGCGAAAAGTGTTTTTTCCACACTAATAAAAGTGCAAAAGTGGTTTCCTGCACCAACACAAGTGCGAAAAGTGGTTTTTCAACACTAACACAAGTGTGAAAAGTGGTTTTTCAACACTAATACAAGTGCGAAAAGTGGTTTTTCCATACTAATACAAGTGCAAAAGTGGTTTTTCCACACTAATACAAGTGCAAAAGTGGTTTCCTGCACCAACACAAGTGCGAAAAGTCATTTTTCAACACTAACACAAGTGCGAAAAGTGGTTTTTCAACACCATCACAAGTGCAAAAAGTGTTTTTTCCACACCAATACAAGTGCAAAAGTGGTTTCCTGCACCAACACAAGTGCGAAAAGTGGTTTTTCAACACTAACACAAGTGCGAAAAGTGGTTTTTCAACACTAACACAAGTGCGAAAAGTGTTTTTTCCACACTAATACAAGTGCCAATGTGGTTTCCTGCACCAACACAAGTGCGAAAAGTGGTTTTTCAACACTAACACAAGTGCGAAAAGTGGTTTTTCAACACTAACACAAGTGCGAAAAGTGGTTTTTCAACACTAACACAAGTGAGAAAAGTGGTTTTTCCACACTAATACAAGTGCAAAAGTGGTTTCCTGCACCAACACAAGTGTGAAAAGTGGTTTTACAACACTAACACAAGTGCAAAACGTGGTTTTTCAACACTATCACAAGTGCAAAAAGTGTTTTTTCCACACTAATACAAGTGCAAAAGTGGTTTCCTGCACCAACACAAGTGCGAAAAGTGGTTTTTCAACACTAACACAAGTGCGAAAGGTGGTTTTTCAACACTAACACAAGTGCGAAAAGTGGATTTTCAACACTATCACAAGTGCAAAAAGTGTTTTTTCCACACTAATACAAGTGCAAAAGTGGTTTCCTGCACCAACACAAGTGCGAAAAGTGGTTTTTCAACACTAACACAAGTGCGAAAAGTGGTTTTTCAACACTAACACAAGTGCGAAAAGTGTTTTTTCCACACTAATATAAGTGCAAAAGTGGTTTCCTGCACCAACACAAGTGCGAAAAGTGGTTTTTCAACACTAACGCAAGTGCGAAAAGTGGTTTTTCAACACTATCACAAGTGCAAAAAGTGTTTTTGCCACACTAATACAAGTGCAAAAGTGGTTTCCTGCACCAACACAAGTGCGAAAAGTGGTTTTTCAACACTAACACAAGTGCGAAAAGTGGTTTTTCAACACTAACACAAGTGCGAAAAGTGTTTTTTCCACACTAATACAAGTGCAAAAGTGGTTTCCTGCATCAACACAAGTGCGAAAAGTGGTTTTTCAACACTAACACAAGTGTGAAAGTGGTTTTTCAACACTAACACAAGTGCAAAAAGTGTTTTTTCCACACTAATACAAGTGCAAAAGTGGTTTCCTGCACCAACACAAGTGCGAAAAGTGGTTTTTCAACACTAACACAAGTGCGAAAAGTGGTTTTTTAACACTATCACAAGTGCAAAAAGTGTTTTTTCCACACTAATACAAGTGCAAAAGTGGTTTCCTGCACCAACACAAGTGCGAAAAGTGATTTTTCAACACTAACACAAGTGCGGAAAGTGGTTTTTCAACACTATCACAGGTGCAAAAAGTGTTTTTTCCACACTAATAGAAGTGCAAAAGTGGTTTCCTGCACCAACACAAGTGCAAAAAGTGGTTTTTCAACACTAACACAAGTGCGACAAGTGGTTTTTCAACACTAACACAAGTGCGAAAAGTGTTTTTTCCACACTAATACAAGTGGAAAAGTGGTTTCCTGCACCAAAACAAGTGCGAAAAGTGGTTTTTCAACACTAACACAAGTGCAAAAAGTGGTTTTTCAACACTAACACAAGTGCGAAAAGTGTTTTTTCCACACTAATACAAGTGCAAAAGTGGTTTCCTGCACCAACACAAGTGGGAAAAGTGGTTTTACAACACTAACACAAGTGCGAAATGTGGTTTTTCAACAATAACACAAGTGCGAAAAGTGGTTTTTCAACACTAACACAAGTGCGAAAAGTGGTTTTTCCACACTAATACAAGTGCAAAAGTGGTTTCCTGCACCAACACAAGTGCGAAAAGTGGTTTTTCAACACTAACACAAGTGCGAAAAGTGGTTTTTCAACACCATCACAAGTGCAAAAAGTGTTTTTTCCACACTAATACAAGTGCAAAAGTGGTTTCCTGCACCAACACAAGTGCGAAAAGTGGTTTTTCAACACTAACACAAGTGCGAAAAGTTGTTTTTCAACACTAACACAAGTGCGAAAAGTGGATTTTCAACACTATCACAAGTGCAAAAAGTGTTTTTTCCACACTAATAAAAGTGCAAAAGTGGTTTCCTGCACCAACACAAGTGCGAAAAGTGGTTTTTCAACACTAACACAAGTGCAAAAAGTGGTTTTTCAACACTAATACAAGTGCGAAAAGTGGTTTTTCCATACTAATACAAGTGCAAAAGTGGTTTTTCCACACTAATACAAGTGCAAAAGTGGTTTCCTGCACCAACACAAGTGCGAAAAGTCATTTTTCAACACTAACACAAGTGTGAAAAGTGGTTTTACAACACTAACACAAGTGCAAAACGTGGTTTTTCAACACTATCACAAGTGCAAAAAGTGTTTTTTCCACACTAATACAAGTGCAAAAGTGGTTTCCTGCACCAACACAAGTGCGAAAAGTGGTTTTTCAACACTAACACAAGTGCGAAAGGTGGTTTTTCAACACTAACACAAGTGCGAAAAGTGGATTTTCAACACTATCACAAGTGCAAAAAGTGTTTTTTCCACACTAATACAAGTGCAAAAGTGGTTTCCTGCACCAACACAAGTGCGAAAAGTGGTTTTTCAACACTAACACAAGTGCGAAAAGTGGTTTTTCAACACTAACACAAGTGCGAAAAGTGTTTTTTCCACACTAATATAAGTGCAAAAGTGGTTTCCTGCACCAACACAAGTGCGAAAAGTGGTTTTTCAACACTAACGCAAGTGCGAAAAGTGGTTTTTCAACACTATCACAAGTGCAAAAAGTGTTTTTGCCACACTAATACAAGTGCAAAAGTGGTTTCCTGCACCAACACAAGTGCGAAAAGTGGTTTTTCAACACTAACACAAGTGCGAAAAGTGGTTTATCCACACTAATACAAGTGCAAAAGTGGTTTCCTGCACCAACACAAGTGCGAAAAGTGGTTTTTCAACACTAACACAAGTGCGAAAAGTGGTTTTTCAACACTATCACAAGTGCAAAAAGTGTTTTTTTCCACACTAACACAAGTGCAAAAGTGGTTTCCTGCACCAACACAAGTGCAAAAAGTGGTTTTTCAACACTAACACAAGTGCGAAAAGTGGTTTTTCAACACTATCACAAGTGCAAAAAGTGTTTTTTCCACGCTAATACAAGTGCAAAAGTGGTTTCCTGCACCAACACAAGTGCGAAAAGTGGTTTTTCAACACTAACACAAGTGCGAAAAGTGGTTTTTCAACACTAACACAAGTGCGAAAAGTGGTTTTTCAACACTAACACAAGTACGAAAAGTGGTTTTTCCACACTAATACAAGTGCAAAAGTGGTTTCCTGCACCAACACAAGTGCGAAAAGTGGTTTTTCAACACTAACACAAGTGCAAAAAGTGGTTTTTCAACACTATCACAAGTGCAAAAAGTGTTTTTTCCACATTAATACAAGTGCAAAAGTGGTTTCCTGCACCAACACAAGTGCGAAAAGTGGTTTTTCAACACTAACACAAGGGCGAAAAGTGGTTTTTCAACCCTTACACAAGTGCGAAAAGTGGTTTTTCCACACTAATACAAGTGCAAAAGTGGTTTCCTGCACCAACACAAGTGCGAAAAGTGGTTTTTCAACACTAACACAAGTGCGAAAAGTGGTTTTTCAACACTATCACAAGTGCAAAAAGTGTTTTTTCCACACTAATACAAGTGCAAAAGTGGTTTCCTGCACCAACACAAGTGCGAAAAGTGGTTTTTCAACTCTAACACAAGTGCGAAAAGTGGTTTTTCAACACTAACACAAGTGCGAAAAGTGTTTTTTCCACACTAACACAAGTGCAAAAGTGGTTTCCTGCACCAACACAAGTGCGAAAAGTGGTTTTTCAACACTAACACAAGTGCGAAAAGTGGTTTTTCAACACTAACACAAGTGTGAAAAGTGGTTTTTCCACACTAATACAAGTGCAAAAGTGGTTTCCTGCACCAACACAAGTGTGAAAAGTGGTTTTTCAACACTAACACAAGTGCAAAAAGTGGTTTTTCAACACTATCACAAGTGCAAAAAGTGTTTTTTCCACACTAATACAAGTGCAAAAGTGGTTTCCTGCACCAACACAAGTGCGAAAAGTGGTTTTTCAACACTAACACAAGGGCGAAAAGTGGTTTTTCAACACTAACACAAGTGCGAAAAGTGGTTTTTCCACATTAATACAAGTGCAAAAGTGGTTTCCTGCACCAACACAAGTGCGAAAAGTGGTTTTTCAACACTAACACAAGTGCGAAAAGTGGTTTTTCAACACTATCACAAGTGCAAAAAGTGTTTTTTCCACACTAATACAAGTGCAAAAGTGGTTTCCTGCACCAACACAAGTGCGAAAAGTGGTTTTTCAACACTAACACAAGTGCGACAAGTGGTTTTTCAACACTAACACAAGTGCAAAAAGTGTTTTTTCCACACTAATACAAGTGCAAAAGTGGTTTCCTGCACCAACACAAGTGCGAAAAGTGGTTTTTCAACACTAACACAAGTGCGAAAAGTGGTTTTTCAACACTAACACAAGTGCGAAAAGTGGTTTTTCCACACTAATACAAGTGCAAAAGTGGTTTCCTGCACCAACACAAGTGCGAAAAGTGGTTTTTCAACACTAACACAAGTGCGAAAAGTGGTTGTTCAACACTATCACAAGTGCAAAAAGTGTTTTTCCACACTAATACAAGTGCAAAAGTGGTTTCCTGCACCAACACAAGTGCGAAAAGTGGTTTTACAACACTAACACAAGTGCGAAAAGTGGTTTTTCAACACTAACACAAGTGCGAAAAGTGGTTTTTCCACACCAATACAAGTGCAAAAGTGGTTTCCTGCACCAACACAAGTGCGAAAAGTGGTTTTTCAACACTAACAGAAGTGCGAAAAGTGGTTTTTCAACACTATCACAAGTGCAAAAAGTGTTTTTTCCACACTAATACAAGTGCAAAAGTGGTTTCCTGCACCAACACAAGTGCGAAAAGTGGTTTTTCAACACTAACACAAGTGCGAAAAGTGGTTTTTCCACACTAATACAAGTGCAAAAGTGGTTTCCTGCACCAACACAAGTGCGAAAAGTGGTTTTTCAACACTAACACAAGTGCGGAAAGTGGTTTTTCAACACTATCACAAGTGCAAAAAGGGTTTTTTCCACACTAATAGAAGTGCAAAAGTGGTTTCCTGCACCAACACAAGTGCAAAAAGTGGTTTTTCAACACTAACACAAGTGCGACAAGTGGTTTTTCAACACTAACACAAGTGTGAAAAGTGTTTTTTCCACACTAATACAAGTGGAAAAGTGGTTTCCTGCACCAACACAAGTGCGAAAAGTGGTTTTTCAACACTAACACAAGTGCAAAAAGTCGTTTTTCAACACTAACACAAGTGCGAAAAGTGTTTTTTCCACACTAATACAAGTGCAAAAGTGGTTTCCTGCACCAACACAAGTGGGAAAAGTGGTTTTACAACACTAACACAAGTGCGAAAAGTGGTTTTTCAACAATAACACAAGTGCGAAAAGTGGTTTTTCAACACTAACACAAGTGCGAAAAGTGGTTTTTCCACACTAATACAAGTGCAAAAGTGGTTTCCTGCACCAACACAAGTGCGAAAAGTGGTTTTTCAACACTAACACAAGTGCGAAAAGTGGTTTTTCAACACCATCACAAGTGCAAAAAGTGTTTTTTCCACACTAATACAAGTGCAAAAGTGGTTTCCTGCACCAACACAAGTGCGAAAAGTGGTTTTTCAACACTAACACAAGTGCGAAATGTTGTTTTTCAACACTAACACAAGTGCGAAAAGTGGATTTTCAACACTATCACAAGTGCAAAAAGTGTTTTTTCCACACTAATAAAAGTGCAAAAGTGGTTTCCTGCACCAACACAAGTGCGAAAAGTGGTTTTTCAACACTAACACAAGTGCGAAAAGTGGTTTTTCAACACTAATACAAGTGCGAAAAGTGGTTTTTCCACACTAATACAAGTGCAAAAGTGGTTTTTCCACACTAATAAAAGTGCAAAAGTGGTTTCCTGCACCAACACAAGTGCGAAAAGTGTTTTTTCAATACTAACACAAGTGCGAAAAGTTGTTTTTCAACACTAACACAAGTGCGAAAAGTGGATTTTCAACACTATCACAAGTGCAAAAAGTGTTTTTTCCACACTAATAAAAGTGCAAAAGTGGTTTCCTGCACCAACACAAGTGCGAAAAGTGGTTTTTCAACACTAACACAAGTGCGAAAAGTGGTTTTTCAACACTAATACAAGTGCGAAAAGTGGTTTTTCCATACTAATACAAGTGCAAAAGTGGTTTTTCCACACTAATACAAGTGCAAAAGTGGTTTCCTGCACCAACACAAGTGCGAAAAGTCATTTTTCAACACTAACACAAGTGCGAAAAGTGGTTTTTCAACACCATCACAAGTGCAAAAAGTGTTTTTTCCACACCAATACAAGTGCAAAAGTGGTTTCCTGCACCAACACAAGTGCGAAAAGTGGTTTTTCAACACTAACACAAGTGCGAAAAGTGGTTTTTCAACACTAACACAAGTGCGAAAAGTGTTTTTTCCACACTAATACAAGTGCCAATGTGGTTTCCTGCACCAACACAAGTGCGAAAAGTGGTTTTTCAACACTAACACAAGTGCGAAAAGTGGTTTTTCAACACTAACACAAGTGCGAAAAGTGGTTTTTCAACACTAACACAAGTGAGAAAAGTGGTTTTTCCACACTAATACAAGTGCAAAAGTGGTTTCCTGCACCAACACAAGTGTGAAAAGTGGTTTTACAACACTAACACAAGTGCAAAACGTGGTTTTTCAACACTATCACAAGTGCAAAAAGTGTTTTTTCCACACTAATACAAGTGCAAAAGTGGTTTCCTGCACCAACACAAGTGCGAAAAGTGGTTTTTCAACACTAACACAAGTGCGAAAGGTGGTTTTTCAACACTAACACAAGTGCGAAAAGTGGATTTTCAACACTATCACAAGTGCAAAAAGTGTTTTTTCCACACTAATACAAGTGCAAAAGTGGTTTCCTGCACCAACACAAGTGCGAAAAGTGGTTTTTCAACACTAACACAAGTGCGAAAAGTGGTTTTTCAACACTAACACAAGTGCGAAAAGTGTTTTTTCCACACTAATATAAGTGCAAAAGTGGTTTCCTGCACCAACACAAGTGCGAAAAGTGGTTTTTCAACACTAACGCAAGTGCGAAAAGTGGTTTTTCAACACTATCACAAGTGCAAAAAGTGTTTTTGCCACACTAATACAAGTGCAAAAGTGGTTTCCTGCACCAACACAAGTGCGAAAAGTGGTTTTTCAACACTAACACAAGTGCGAAAAGTGGTTTTTCAACACTAACACAAGTGCGAAAAGTGTTTTTTCCACACTAATACAAGTGCAAAAGTGGTTTCCTGCATCAACACAAGTGCGAAAAGTGGTTTTTCAACACTAACACAAGTGTGAAAAGTGGTTTTTCAACACTAACACAAGTGCAAAAAGTGTTTTTTCCACACTAATACAAGTGCAAAAGTGGTTTCCTGCACCAACACAAGTGCGAAAAGTGGTTTTTCAACACTAACACAAGTGCGAAAAGTGGTTTTTTAACACTATCACAAGTGCAAAAAGTGTTTTTTCCACACTAATACAAGTGCAAAAGTGGTTTCCTGCACCAACACAAGTGCGAAAAGTGATTTTTCAACACTAACACAAGTGCGGAAAGTGGTTTTTCAACACTATCACAGGTGCAAAAAGTGTTTTTTCCACACTAATAGAAGTGCAAAAGTGGTTTCCTGCACCAACACAAGTGCAAAAAGTGGTTTTTCAACACTAACACAAGTGCGACAAGTGGTTTTTCAACACTAACACAAGTGCGAAAAGTGTTTTTTCCACACTAATACAAGTGGAAAAGTGGTTTCCTGCACCAAAACAAGTGCGAAAAGTGGTTTTTCAACACTAACACAAGTGCAAAAAGTGGTTTTTCAACACTAACACAAGTGCGAAAAGTGTTTTTTCCACACTAATACAAGTGCAAAAGTGGTTTCCTGCACCAACACAAGTGGGAAAAGTGGTTTTACAACACTAACACAAGTGCGAAAAGTGGTTTTTCAACAATAACACAAGTGCGAAAAGTGGTTTTTCAACACTAACACAAGTGCGAAAAGTGGTTTTTCCACACTAATACAAGTGCAAAAGTGGTTTCCTGCACCAACACAAGTGCGAAAAGTGGTTTTTCAACACTAACACAAGTGCGAAAAGTGGTTTTTCAACACCATCACAAGTGCAAAAAGTGTTTTTTCCACACTAATACAAGTGCAAAAGTGGTTTCCTGCACCAACACAAGTGCGAAAAGTGGTTTTTCAACACTAACACAAGTGCGAAAAGTTGTTTTTCAACACTAACACAAGTGCGAAAAGTGGATTTTCAACACCATCACAAGTGCAAAAAGTGTTTTTTCCACACTAATAAAAGTGCAAAAGTGGTTTCCTGCACCAACACAAGTGCGAAAAGTGGTTTTTCAACACTAACACAAGTGCGAAAAGTGGTTTTTCAACACTAATACAAGTGCGAAAAGTGGTTTTTCCACACTAATACAAGTGCAAAAGTGGTTTTTCCACACTAATACAAGTGCAAAAGTGGTTTCCTGCACCAACACAAGTGCGAAAAGTCATTTTTCAACACCAACACAAGTGCGAAAAGTGGTTTTTCAACACCATCACAAGTGCAAAAAGTGTTTTTTCCACACTAATACAAGTGCAAAAGTGGTTTCCTGCACCAACACAAGTGCGAAAAGTGGTTTTTCAACACTAACACAAGTGCGAAAAGTGGTTTTTCAACACCATCACAAGTGCAAAAAGTGTTTTTTCCACACTAATACAAGTGCAAAAGTGGTTTCCTGCACCAACACAAGTGCGAAAAGTGGTTTTTCAACACTAACACAAGTGCGAAAAGTGGTTTTTCAACACTAACACAAGTGCGAAGAGTGTTTTTTCCACACTAATACAAGTGCCAAAGTGGTTTCCTGCACCAACACAAGTGCGAAAAGTGGTTTTTCAACACAAACACAAGTGCGAAAAGTGGTTTTTCAACACTAACACAAGTGCGAAAAGTGGTTTTTCAAAACTAACACAAGTGCGAAAAGTGGTTTTTCAACACTAACACAAGTGCGAAAAGTGTTTTTTCCACACTAATACAAGTGCAAAAGTGGTTTCCTGCACCAACACAAGTGCGAAAAGTGGTTTTTCAACACTTACACAAGTGCGAAAAGTGGTTTTTCAACACTAACACAAGTGCGAAAAGTGGTTTTTCAACACTAACACAAGTGCGAAAAGTGGTTTTTCCACACTAATACAAGTGCAAAAGTGGTTTCCTTCACCAACACAAGTGCGAAATGTGGTTTTTCAACACTAACACAAGTTCGAAAAGTGGTTTTTCAACACTAACACAAGTGCGAAAAGTGGTTTTTCCACACTAATACAAGTCCAAAAGTGGTTTCCTGCACCAACACAAGTGCGAAAAGTGGTTTTTCAACACTAACACAAGTGCGAAAAGTGGTTTTTCAACACTATCACAAGTGCATAAAGTATTTTTTCCACACTAATACAAGTGCAAAAGTGGTTTCCTGCACCAACACAAGTGCGAAATGTGGTTTTTCAACACTAACACAAGTGCGAAAAGTTGTTTTTCAACACTAACACAAGTGCGAAAAGTGGTTTTTCAACACTAACACAAGTGCGAAAAGTGGTTTTTCCACACTAATACAAGTGCAAAAGTGGTTTCCTGCACCAACACAAGTGCGAAAAGTGGTTTTTCAACACTAACACAAGTGCGAAAAGTGGTTTTTCAACACTATCACAAGTGCAAAAAGTGTTTTTTTCCACACTAATACAAGTGCAAAAGTGGTTTCCTGCACCAACACAAGTGCAAAAATTGGTTTTTCAACACTAACACAAGTGCGAAAAGTGGTTTTTCAACACTAACACAAGTGCGAAAAGTGGTTTTTCAACACTATCACAAGTGCAAAAAGTGTTTTTTCCACACTAATACAAGTGCAAAAGTGGTTTCCTGCACCAACACAAGTGCGAAAAGTGGTTTTTCAACACTAACACAAGTGCGAAAAGTGGTTTTTCAACACTAACACAAGTGCGAAAAGTGGTTTTTCAACACTAACACAAGTACGAAAAGTGGTTTTTCCACACTAATACAAGTGCAAAAGTGGTTTCCTGCACCAACACAAGTGCGAAAAGTGGTTTTTCAACACTAACACAAGTGCAAAAAGTGGTTTTTCAACACTATCACAAGTGCAAAAAGTGTTTTTTCCACACTAATACAAGTGCAAAAGTGGTTTCCTGCACCAATACAAGTGCGAAAAGTGGTTTTTCAACACTAACACAAGGGCGAAAAGTGGTTTTTCAACCCTTACACAAGTGCGAAAAGTGGTTTTTCCACACTAATACAAGTGCAAAAGTGGTTTCCTGCACCAACACAAGTGCGAAAAGTGGTTTTTCAACACTAACACAAGTGCGAAAAGTGGTTTTTCAACACTATCACAAGTGCAAAAAGTGTTTTTTCCACACTAATACAAGTGCAAAAGTGGTTTCCTGCACCAACACAAGTGCAAAAAGTGGTTTTTCAACTCTAACACAAGTGCGAAAAGTGGTTTTTCAACACTAACACAAGTGCGAAAAGTGTTTTTTCCACACTAACACAAGTGCAAAAGTGGTTTCCTGCACCAACACAAGTGCGAAAAGTGGTTTTTCAACACTAACACAAGTGCGAAAAGTGGTTTTTCAACACTAACACAAGTGTGAAAAGTGGTTTTTCCACACTAATACAAGTGCAAAAGTGGTTTCCTGCACCAACGCAAGTGCAAAAAGTGGTTTTTCAACACTAACACAAGTGCAAAAAGTGGTTTTTCAACACTAACACAAGTGCGAAAAGTGGTTTTTCAAAACTAACACAAGTGCGAAAAGTGGTTTTTCAACACTAACACAAGTGCGAAAAGTGTTTTTTCCACACTAATACAAGTGCAAAAGTGGTTTCCTGCACCAACACAAGTGCGAAAAGTGGTTTTTCAACACTTACACAAGTGCGAAAAGTGGTTTTTCAACACTAACACAAGTGCGAAAAGTGGTTTTTCAACACTAACACAAGTGCGAAAAGTGGTTTTTCCACACTAATACAAGTGCAAAAGTGGTTTCCTTCACCAACACAAGTGCGAAATGTGGTTTTTCAACACTAACACAAGTTCGAAAAGTGGTTTTTCAACACTAACACAAGTGCGAAAAGTGGTTTTTCCACACTAATACAAGTCCAAAAGTGGTTTCCTGCACCAACACAAGTGCGAAAAGTGGTTTTTCAACACTAACACGAGTGCGAAAAGTGGTTTTTCAACACTATCACAAGTGCAAAAAGTGTTTTTTTCCACACTAATACAAGTGCAAAAGTGGTTTCCTGCACCAACACAAGTGCGAAATGTGGTTTTTCAACACTAACACAAGTGCGAAAAGTTGTTTTTCAACACTAACACAAGTGCGAAAAGTGGTTTTTCAACACTAACACAAGTGCGAAAAGTGGTTTTTCCACACTAATACAAGTGCAAAAGTGGTTTCCTGCACCAACACAAGTGCGAAAAGTGGTTTTTCAACACTAACACAAGTGCGAAAAGTGGTTTTTCAACACTATCACAAGTGCAAAAAGTGTTTTTTTCCACACTAATACAAGTGCAAAAGTGGTTTCCTGCACCAACACAAGTGCAAAAAGTGGTTTTTCAACACTAACACAAGTGCGAAAAGTGGTTTTTCAACACTAACACAAGTGCGAAAAGTGGTTTTTCAACACTATCACAAGTGCAAAAAGTGTTTTTTCCACACTAATACAAGTGCAAAAGTGGTTTCCTGCACCAACACAAGTGCGAAAAGTGGTTTTTCAACACTAACACAAGTGCGAAAAGTGGTTTTTCAACACTAACACAAGTGCGAAAAGTGGTTTTTCAACACTAACACAAGTACGAAAAGTGGTTTTTCCACACTAATACAAGTGCAAAAGTGGTTTCCTGCACCAACACAAGTGCGAAAAGTGGTTTTTCAACACTATCACAAGTGCAAAAAGTGTTTTTTCCACACTAATACAAGTGCAAAAGTGGTTTCCTGCACCAACACAAGTGCGAAAAGTGGTTTTTCAACACTAACACAAGGGCGAAAAGTGGTTTTTCAACCCTTACACAAGTGCGAAAAGTGGTTTTTCCACACTAATACAAGTGCAAAAGTGGTTTCATGCACCAACACAAGTGCGAAAAGTGGTTTTTCAACACTAACACAAGTGCGAAAAGTGGTTTTTCAACACTATCACAAGTGCAAAAAGTGTTTTTTCCACACTAATACAAGTGCAAAAGTGGTTTCCTGCACCAACACAAGTGCGAAAAGTGGTTTTTCAACTCTAACACAAGTGCGAAAAGTGGTTTTTCAACACTAACACAAGTGCGAAAAGTGTTTTTTCCACACTAACACAAGTGCAAAAGTGGTTTCCTGCACCAACACAAGTGCGAAAAGTGGTTTTTCAACACTAACACAAGTGCGAAAAGTGGTTTTTCAACACTAACACAAGTGTGAAAAGTGGTTTTTCCACACTAATACAAGTGCAAAAGTGGTTTCCTGCACCAACACAAGTGCGAAAAGTGGTTTTTCAACACTAACACAAGTGCAAAAAGTGGTTTTTCAACACTATCACAAGTGCAAAAAGTGTTTTTTTCCACACTAATACAAGTGCAAAAGTGGTTTCCTGCACCAACACAAGTGCGAAAAGTGGTTTTTCAACACTAACACAAGGGCGAAAAGTGGTTTTTCAACACTAACACAAGTGCAAAAAGTGGTTTTTCCACATTAATACAAGTGCAAAAGTGGTTTCCTGCACCAACACAAGTGTGAAAAGTGGTTTTTCAACACTAACACAAGTGCGAAAAGTGGTTTTTCGACACTATCACAAGTGCAAAAAGTGTTTTTTCCACACTAATACAAGTGCAAAAGTGGTTTCCTGCACCAACACAAGTGCGAAAAGTGGTTTTTCAACACTAACACAAGTGCGACAAGTGGTTTTTCAACACTAACACAAGTGCGAAAAGTGTTTTTTCCACACTAATACAAGTGCAAAAGTGGTTTCCTGCACCAACACAAGTGCGAAAAGTGGTTTTTGAACACTAACACAAGTGCGAAAAGTGGTTTTTCAACACTAACACAAGTGCGAAAAGTGGTTTTTCCACACTAATACAAGTGCAAAAGTGGTTTCCTGCACCAACACAAGTGCGAAAAGTGGTTTTTCAACACTAACACAAGTGCGAAAAGTGGTTGTTCAACACTATCACAAGTGCAAAAAGTGTTTTTCCACACTAATACAAGTGCAAAAGTGGTTTCCTGCACCAACACAAGTGCGAAAAGTGGTTTTTCAACACTAACACAAGTGCGAAAAGTGGTTTTTCAACACTAACACAAGTGCGAAAAGTGGTTTTTCCACACTAATACAAGTGCAAAAGTGGTTTCCTGCACCAACACAAGTGCGAAAAGTGGTTTTTCAACACTAACAGAAGTGCGAAAAGTGGTTTTTCAACACTATCACAAGTGCAAAAAGTGTTTTTTCCACACTAATACAAGTGCAAAAGTGGTTTCCTGCACCAACACAAGTGCGAAAAGTGGTTTTTCAACACTAACACAAGTGCGAAAAGTGGTTTTTCCACACTAATACAAGTGCAAAAGTGGTTTCCTGCACCAACACAAGTGCGAAAAGTGGTTTTTCAACACTAACACAAGTGCGAAAAGTGGTTTTTTAACACTATCACAAGTGCAAAAAGTGTTTTTTCCACACTAATACAAGTGCAAAAGTGGTTTCCTGCACCAACACAAGTGCGAAAAGTGATTTTTCAACACTAACACAAGTGCGAAAAGTGGTTTTTCCACACTAATACAAGTGCAAAAGTGGTTTCCTGCACCAACACAAGTGCGAAAAGTGGTTTTTCAACACTAACACAAGTGCGGAAAGTGGTTTTTCAACACTATCACAAGTGCAAAAAGTGTTTTTTCCACACTAATAGAAGTGCAAAAGTGGTTTCCTGCACCAACACAAGTGCAAAAAGTGGTTTTTCAACACTAACACAAGTGCGACAAGTGGTTTTTCAACACTAACACAAGTGCGAAAAGTGTTTTTTCCACACTAATACAAGTGGAAAAGTGGTTTCCTGCACCAACACAAGTGCGAAAAGTGGTTTTTCAACACTAACACAAGTGCAAAAAGTCGTTTTTCAACACTAACACAAGTGCGAAAAGTGTTTTTTCCACACTAATACAAGTGCAAAAGTGGTTTCCTGCACCAACACAAGTGGGAAAAGTGGTTTTACAACACTAACACAAGTGCGAAAAGTGGTTTTTCAACAATAACACAAGTGCGAAAAGTGGTTTTTCAACACTAACACAAGTGCGAAAAGTGGTTTTTCCACACTAATACAAGTGCAAAAGTGGTTTCCTGCACCAACACAAGTGCGAAAAGTGGTTTTTCAACACTAACACAAGTGCGAAAAGTGGTTTTTCAACACCATCACAAGTGCAAAAAGTGTTTTTTCCACACTAATACAAGTGCAAAAGTGGTTTTTCAACACTAACACAAGTGCGAAAAGTGTTTTTTCCACACTAATATAAGTGCAAAAGTGGTTTCCTGCACCAACACAAGTGCGAAAAGTGGTTTTTCAACACTAACGCAAGTGCGAAAAGTGGTTTTTCAACACTATCACAAGTGCAAAAAGTGTTTTTGCCACACTAATACAAGTGCAAAAGTGGTTTCCTGCACCAACACAAGTGCGAAAAGTGGTTTTTCAACACTAACACAAGTGCGAAAAGTGGTTTTTCAACACTAACACAAGTGCGAAAAGTGTTTTTTCCACACTAATACAAGTGCAAAAGTGGTTTCCTGCATCAACACAAGTGCGAAAAGTCATTTTTCAACACTAACACAAGTGCGAAAAGTGGTTTTTCAACACCATCACAAGTGCAAAAAGTGTTTTTTCCACACCAATACAAGTGCAAAAGTGGTTTCCTGCACCAACACAAGTGCGAAAAGTGGTTTTTCAACACTAACACAAGTGCGAAAAGTGGTTTTTCAACACTAACACAAGTGCAAAAAGTGTTTTTTCCACACTAATACAAGTGCCAAAGTGGTTTCCTGCACCAACACAAGTGCGAAAAGTGGTTTTTCAACACTAACACAAGTGCGAAAAGTGGTTTTTCAACACTAACACAAGTGCGAAAAGTGGTTTTTCAACACTAACACAAGTGAGAAAAGTGGTTTTTCCACACTAATACAAGTGCAAAAGTGGTTTCCTGCACCAACACAAGTGCGAAAAGTGGTTTTACAACACTAACACAAGTGCAAAACGTGGTTTTTCAACACTATCACAAGTGCAAAAAGTGTTTTTTCCACACTAATACAAGTGCAAAAGTGGTTTCCTGCACCAACACAAGTGCGAAAAGTGGTTTTTCAACACTAACACAAGTGCGAAAAGTGGTTTTTCAACACTAACACAAGTGCGAAAAGTGGATTTTCAACACTATCACAAGTGCAAAAAGTGTTTTTTCCACACTAATACAAGTGCAAAAGTGGTTTCCTGCACCAACACAAGTGCGAAAAGTGGTTTTTCAACACTAACACAAGTGCGAAAAGTGGTTTTTCAACACTAACACAAGTGCGAAAAGTGTTTTTTCCACACTAATATAAGTGCAAAAGTGGTTTCCTGCACCAACACAAGTGCGAAAAGTGGTTTTTCAACACTAACGCAAGTGCGAAAAGTGGTTTTTCAACACTATCACAAGTGCAAAAAGTGTTTTTGCCACACTAATACAAGTGCAAAAGTGGTTTCCTGCACCAACACAAGTGCGAAAAGTGGTTTTTCAACACTAACACAAGTGCGAAAAGTGTTTTTTCAACACTAACACAAGTGCGAAAAGTGTTTTTTCCACACTAATACAAGTGCAAAAGTGGTTTCCTGCATCAACACAAGTGCGAAAAGTGGTTTTTCAACACTAACACAAGTGTGAAAAGTGGTTTTTCAACACTAACACAAGTGCAAAAAGTGTTTTTTCCACACTAATACAAGTGCAAAAGTGGTTTCCTGCACCAACACAAGTGCGAAAAGTGGTTTTTCAACACTAACACAAGTGCGAAAAGTGGTTTTTCAACAATAACACAAGTGCGAAAAGTGGTTTTTCAACACTAACACAAGTGCGAAAAGTGTTTTTTCCACACTAATACAAGTGGAAAAGTGGTTTCCTGCACCAACACAAGTGCGAAAAGTGGTTTTTCAACACTAACACAAGTGCAAAAAGTGGTTTTTCAACACTAACACAAGTGCGAAAAGTGTTTTTTCCACACTAATGCAAGTGCAAAAGTGGTTTCCTGCACCAACACATGTGGGAAAAGTGGTTTTACAACACTAACACAAGTGCGAAAAGTGGTTTTTCAACAATAACACAAGTGCGAAAAGTGGTTTTTCAACACTAACACAAGTGCGAAAAGTGGTTTTTCCACACTAATACAAGTGCAAAAGTGGTTTCCTGCACCAACACAAGTGCGAAAAGTGGTTTTTCAACACTAACACAAGTGCGAAAAGTGGTTTTTCAACACCATCACAAGTGCAAAAGTGTTTTTTCCACACTAATACAAGTGCAAAAGTGGTTTCCTGCACCAACACAAGTGCGAAAAGTGGTTTTTCAACACTAACACAAGTGCGAAAAGTTGTTTTTCACACTAACACAAGTGCGAAAAGTGGATTTTCAACACTATCACAAGTGCAAAAAGTGTTTTTTCCACACTAATAAAAGTGCAAAAGTGGTTTCCTGCACCAACACAAGTGCGAAAAGTGGTTTTTCAACACTAACACAAGTGCGAAAAGTGGTTTTCAACACTAATACAAGTGCGAAAAGTGGTTTTTCCATACTAATACAAGTGCAAAAGTGGTTTTTCCACACTAATACAAGTGCAAAAGTGGTTTCCTGCACCAACACAAGTGCGAAAAGTCATTTTTCAACACTAACACAAGTGCGAAAAGTGGTTTTTCAACACCATCACAAGTGCAAAAAGTGTTTTTTCCACACCAATACAAGTGCAAAAGTGGTTTACTGCACCAACACAAGTGCGAAAAGTGGTTTTTCAACACTAACACAATTGCGAAAAGTGGTTTTTCAACACTAACACAAGTGCGAAAAGTGTTTTTTCCACACTAATACAAGTGCCAAAGTGGTTTCCTGCACCAACACAAGTGCGAAAAGTGGTTTTTCAACACTAACACAAGTGCGAAAAGTGGTTTTTCAACACTAACACAAGTGCGAAAAGTGGTTTTTCAACACTAACACAAGTGGGAAAAGTGGTTTTTCCACACTAATACAAGTGCAAAAGTGGTTTCCTGCACCAACACAAGTGCGAAAAGTGGTTTTACAACACTAACACAAGTGCAAAACGTGGTTTTTCAACACTATCACAAGTGCAAAAAGTGTTTTTTCCACACTAATACAAGTGCAAAAGTGGTTTCCTGCACCAACACAAGTGCGAAAAGTGGTTTTTCAACACTAACACAAGTGCGAAAAGTGGTTTTTCAACACGAACACAAGTGCGAAAAGTGGATTTTCAACACTATCACAAGTGCAAAAAGTGTTTTTTCCACACTAATACAAGTGCAAAAGTGGTTTCCTGCACCAACACAAGTGCGAAAAGTGGTTTTTCAACACTAACACAAGTGCGAAAAGTGGTTTTTCAACACTAACACAAGTGCGAAAAGTGGTTTTTCAACACTAACACAAGTGCGAAAAGTGGTTTTTCCACACTAATACAAGTGCAAAAGTGGTTTCCTGCACCAACACAAGTGCGAAAAGTGGTTTTTCAACACTAACACAAGTGCGAAAAGTGGTTTTTCAACACCATCACAAGTGCAAAAAGTGTTTTTTCCACACTAATACAAGTGCAAAAGTGGTTTCCTGCACCAACACAAGTGCGAAAAGTGGTTTTTCAACACTAACACAAGTGCGAAATGTTGTTTTTCAACACTAACACAAGTGCGAAAAGTGGATTTTCAACACTATCACAAGTGCAAAAAGTGTTTTTTCCACACTAATAAAAGTGCAAAAGTGGTTTCCTGCACCAACACAAGTGCGAAAGTGGTTTTTCAACACTAACACAAGTGCGAAAAGTGGTTTTTCAACACTAATACAAGTGCGAAAAGTGGTTTTTCCACACTAATACAAGTGCAAAAGTGGTTTTTCCACACTAATACAAGTGCAAAAGTGGTTTCCTGTACCAACACAGTGCGAAAAGTCATTTTTCAACACTAACACAAGTGCGAAAAGTGGTTTTTCAACACTAACACAAGTGCGAAAAGTGGTTTTTCCACACTAATACAAGTGCAAAAGTGGTTTCCTGCACCAACACAAGTGCGAAAAGTGGTTTTTCAACACTAACACAAGTGCGAAAAGTGGTTTTTTAACACTATCACAAGTGCAAAAAGTGTTTTTTCCACACTAATACAAGTGCAAAAGTGGTTTCCTGCACCAACACAAGTGCGAAAAGTGATTTTTCAACACTAACACAAGTGCGAAAAGTGGTTTTTCCACACTAATACAAGTGCAAAAGTGGTTTCCTGCACCAACACAAGTGCGAAAAGTGGTTTTTCCAACACTAACACAAGTGCGGAAAGTGGTTTTTCAACACTATCACAAGTGCAAAAAGGGTTTTTTCCACACTAATAGAAGTGCAAAAGTGGTTTCCTGCACCAACACAAGTGCAAAAAGTGGTTTTTCAACACTAACACAAGTGCGACAAGTGGTTTTTCAACACTAACACAAGTGTGAAAAGTGTTTTTTCCACACTAATACAAGTGGAAAAGTGGTTTCCTGCACCAACACAAGTGCGAAAAGTGGTTTTTCAACACTAACACAAGTGCAAAAAGTCGTTTTTCAACACTAACACAAGTGCGAAAAGTGTTTTTTCCACACTAATACAAGTGCAAAAGTGGTTTCCTGCACCAACACAAGTGGGAAAAGTGGTTTTACAACACTAACACAAGTGCGAAAAGTGGTTTTTCAACAATAACACAAGTGCGAAAAGTGGTTTTTCAACACTAACACAAGTGCGAAAAGTGGTTTTTCCACACTAATACAAGTGCAAAAGTGGTTTCCTGCACCAACACAAGTGCGAAAAGTGGTTTTTCAACACTAACACAAGTGCGAAAAGTGGTTTTTCAACACCATCACAAGTGCAAAAAGTGTTTTTTCCACACTAATACAAGTGCAAAAGTGGTTTCCTGCACCAACACAAGTGCGAAAAGTGGTTTTTCAACACTAACACAAGTGCGAAATGTTGTTTTTCAACACTAACACAAGTGCGAAAAGTGGATTTTCAACACTATCACAAGTGCAAAAAGTGTTTTTTCCACACTAATAAAAGTGCAAAAGTGGTTTCCTGCACCAACACAAGTGCGAAAAGTGGTTTTTCAACACTAACACAAGTGCGAAAAGTGGTTTTTCAACACTAATACAAGTGCGAAAAGTGGTTTTTCCACACTAATACAAGTGCAAAAGTGGTTTTTCCACACTAATAAAAGTGCAAAAGTGGTTTCCTGCACCAACACAAGTGCGAAAAGTGTTTTTTCAACACTAACACAAGTGCGAAAAGTTGTTTTTCAACACTAACACAAGTGCGAAAAGTGGATTTCAACACTATCACAAGTGCAAAAAGTGTTTTTTCCACACTAATAAAAGTGCAAAAGTGGTTTCCTGCACCAACACAAGTGCGAAAAGTGGTTTTTCAACACTAACACAAGTGCGAAAAGTGGTTTTTCAACACTAATACAAGTGCGAAAAGTGGTTTTTCCATACTAATACAAGTGCAAAAGTGGTTTTTCCACACTAATACAAGTGCAAAAGTGGTTTCCTGCACCAACACAAGTGCGAAAAGTCATTTTTCAACACTAACACAAGTGCGAAAAGTGGTTTTTCAACACCATCACAAGTGCAAAAAGTGTTTTTTCCACACCAATACAAGTGCAAAAGTGGTTTCCTGCACCAACACAAGTGCGAAAAGTGGTTTTTCAACACTAACACAAGTGCGAAAAGTGGTTTTTCAACACTAACACAAGTGCGAAAAGTGTTTTTTCCACACTAATACAAGTGCCAATGTGGTTTCCTGCACCAACACAAGTGCGAAAAGTGGTTTTTCAACACTAACACAAGTGCGAAAAGTGGTTTTTCAACACTAACACAAGTGCGAAAAGTGGTTTTTCAACACTAACACAAGTGAGAAAAGTGGTTTTTCCACACTAATACAAGTGCAAAAGTGGTTTCCTGCACCAACACAAGTGTGAAAAGTGGTTTTACAACACTAACACAAGTGCAAAACGTGGTTTTTCAACACTATCACAAGTGCAAAAAGTGTTTTTTCCACACTAATACAAGTGCAAAAGTGGTTTCCTGCACCAACACAAGTGCGAAAAGTGGTTTTTCAACACTAACACAAGTGCGAAAGGTGGTTTTTCAACACTAACACAAGTGCGAAAAGTGGATTTTCAACACTATCACAAGTGCAAAAAGTGTTTTTTCCACACTAATACAAGTGCAAAAGTGGTTTCCTGCACCAACACAAGTGCGAAAAGTGGTTTTTCAACACTAACACAAGTGCGAAAAGTGGTTTTTCAACACTAACACAAGTGCGAAAAGTGTTTTTTCCACACTAATATAAGTGCAAAAGTGGTTTCCTGCACCAACACAAGTGCGAAAAGTGGTTTTTCAACACTAACGCAAGTGCGAAAAGTGGTTTTTCAACACTATCACAAGTGCAAAAAGTGTTTTTGCCACACTAATACAAGTGCAAAAGTGGTTTCCTGCACCAACACAAGTGCGAAAAGTGGTTTTTCAACACTAACACAAGTGCGAAAAGTGGTTTTTCAACACTAACACAAGTGCGAAAGTGTTTTTTCCACACTAATACAAGTGCAAAAGTGGTTTCCTGCATCAACACAAGTGCGAAAAGTGGTTTTTCAACACTAACACAAGTGTGAAAAGTGGTTTTTCAACACTAACACAAGTGCAAAAAGTGTTTTTTCCACACTAATACAAGTGCAAAAGTGGTTTCCTGCACCAACACAAGTGCGAAAAGTGGTTTTTCAACACTAACACAAGTGCGAAAAGTGGTTTTTTAACACTATCACAAGTGCAAAAAGTGTTTTTTCCACACTAATACAAGTGCAAAAGTGGTTTCCTGCACCAACACAAGTGCGAAAAGTGATTTTTCAACACTAACACAAGTGCGGAAAGTGGTTTTTCAACACTATCACAGGTGCAAAAAGTGTTTTTTCCACACTAATAGAAGTGCAAAAGTGGTTTCCTGCACCAACACAAGTGCAAAAAGTGGTTTTTCAACACTAACACAAGTGCGACAAGTGGTTTTTCAACACTAACACAAGTGCGAAAAGTGTTTTTTCCACACTAATACAAGTGGAAAAGTGGTTTCCTGCACCAAAACAAGTGCGAAAAGTGGTTTTTCAACACTAACACAAGTGCAAAAAGTGGTTTTTCAACACTAACACAAGTGCGAAAAGTGTTTTTTCCACACTAATACAAGTGCAAAAGTGGTTTCCTGCACCAACACAAGTGGGAAAAGTGGTTTTACAACACTAACACAAGTGCGAAAAGTGGTTTTTCAACAATAACACAAGTGCGAAAAGTGGTTTTTCAACACTAACACAAGTGCGAAAAGTGGTTTTTCCACACTAATACAAGTGCAAAAGTGGTTTCCTGCACCAACACAAGTGCGAAAAGTGGTTTTTCAAC